>NC_143553.1:35648030-35951060 GCF_054136105.1 Typopeltis vanoorti
TAAGAATATGGTTAAATTCAGTAGTTAGGGCATTGTTATCTGAACTGATTCATTTGGCCTGTTATACAGGGTTTTTATAATCCCATATTATTTGGAGGGGGATGGTGGTATTATTGCTGGCGAATGTATCTACCTGTATGTGTTAAGTTTTCACAACAGAAAAAGCCAGGGATCCATCAGGCTGGCATGTAATCAGAGTGTCTAGGAAAGGGAGTTAGTTATTGTTTTCTTTTTCCAAGGTAAACTGGATCCTGGGGTGTTGATTGTTTGAGTTTGTTAAGAAGTTGTGGAGTGTATCCAAGCCATTCAGCCAAATAGCGAACACGTCATCTACGTAGCGTTGCCACACAGTAATATCAGAATATCTGAGCATAAGGACTATATCTGGTTCCACCAATAGAGCCACTTGGGACTTGTTGACCATGCTTTTGGGCGCCCGCCACAAAACATGCCAGAAGAAAGCTACTTTACTACACCACAGCAAGTATAAATATGAGAGATTATTCCTGGAATCAGCGTCAGCTCTAAAAAAAAACTCCCAAACCTCAACAAATTTTTATGCATGAGACTGCCCCAAATATGGGAAGCTTGCAGTCTAAGAACATCAGCCCAACAGCCAATTCATACCGATTTAGTCCACTAGGGGACACCTTTAAGACTCTAAGATTGACTACAGTTGTTTTCTTCAGCCATATTTGCTTAGTGTTAGTGCCTGCGTGCACATATCATTATTTTGTGATCCCTGAAGATGGTAATGTAACATTACCGAAATATAGGAAGTATTAATTAAAGTATTTTAATTAATATTCTAGTATATGTGTCTCCCTAAAATCTTACAGTTATGTATTTCCGATATTTAAGTTTATCCATGGGGTGCTTAAGGGTCAAAGCTGTATAACTGAGAGGAGACCTCCATGTAGCCTTTAAATGAATGCGGAGAACCAACCACGGCTTCTGACCTAATGTCCAATCCTCACCTTCTCGTGGTGCACCCTGTTGGGTATCTACTTGGATACTGAACGAACGAGGATGGGCTGGCAATTTGGGATTTAGCCGACCAAATTGTATTCTTATTGGTTAAACCAAAACAAAAAATGATGGTACAACATGACAAAATTTCATGCCTGCTGGGGCATTGCCCTGTTAAACAAGGCCCCCGTTGTTTTTGCCAGGGAACCAGGGCTAACAGCGAAAAGTCAGCCACTGGAACAAATCTGAAACACACACCCCAACTCAACATCACCAGAGTTAAAGATCAGTACTATCAACATAAGAAGCCTGAATGGCAAAGAAATGGAGCTAGCTGAGGAATTAGATAAGTACCAGATCGACATAATAGGGGTGACTGAAACAAAAAAGACAAAAACTGGTGAGATCTTTATCTATATTATCTGTATCTATGGTCCCACAGAAGGTTCTACTAAGGTAGAAGTGGAGGAATGTTTTGATGCTTTAGAAAAAGCAACTGACACAATGAAAAAGGAAAAGTTGGTCCTTGTTGGGGATCTAAATAGCAGAGGAGGAAATGATTGTGAGACATACAAAAATATTTTGGGAAAATTTGTAGAAAAGAGCAAAGCTAATAATAATGGCAAATCCCTGTTGGATTTCTGCTCAGGACATGGACTGGTTATTACTAACACCATGTTCCAACATAAAAATGTGCACAAATTCACATGGAGAGAAGAGGCAAGGAATAAGAAAAGTCTTATTGACTATGTTATTGTTGATAGTGATGTTTTCTCCCTGGTGCAGGACACCAGAGTGTACAAAAGATTTGAAATTGGAAGTGATCACTATTTAGTCTTGAGCAGCATAAAATTGAATTTCATATTGAAAAGAATAACATGTAAGAAAGTTTTAACGTGAATAAAAGTTGAGCATCTCTCAGATGTGAACTGTAGACTAAAATACACAAAGATTATTGAAAAAAAAAAAAAAGAAAGAGTTTGAGAACAGGAATCAAACCTCGGAGATTTAGTGGCAAGCCTTGAATAAAGCCCTGATTGATTCAGCTAGAGAGGCATGTGGTGAAGTTGTCTGCAAGGATAGAAAAATTAGAACTCCATGGTGGACACAGTAAGTTAAACAGGCAGTGAAGGAAAAGAAGAAAGCATATCAAAAGTTCCTGCCAAATAAGTCAGCTTGTGCTCTTAGAGAATACAGAGACCAATGCAAGAATGCTAAGCACTGTGTAAAACTAGCTAAACAAAAGTCATGGGAGGACTTTGGCAAGAATATAGAAAATAAATATCAAGAAGGTCGCAAAATATTCTGGAGGTTGTTGAAGAAGCTTAGGAATAGAGGAAAGAGTGCTGTAAAAGGAGTTAGAGATGATAAAGGTGACATGAAAACAGAAGAAAAAGATATCCTTGAAGTGTGGAGTAATTATTTTGAAAAACTGCTAAATGAAGCAAACTTGAAGCAAAGCTAAATGAAATGGCTGTACTGCATAGTTCAGAAAGCCTGGACAGAGGGACGAATTCCCGATGATTGGAGTAGAGCTCTCATAGTACCAATATATAAAAAGGGAAATAAAACTGAATGTGAGAATTACAGAGGTATTTCCCTACTAAGTGTTCCTGGCAAGAACTATGCAAGTATACTCGAGGAACGATTGGGAAGAATTGTAGAAGAAAAGCTGGATTCAGGCAAAATAGACACTGTCAGGATCAGATTTTCACTTTACGACAAATAGTCGAGAAAGCATGGGAATATAACGAAGATCCGTATTTAAGTTTTGTCGATCTGGAAAAGGCATATGAAAAGGTGCCAAGAGAGAAGCTATTCAATACACTACAGTTATATGGTGTCAATGGGGCATTATATCAAGCAATACTTAGTCTTTATTTGAGTTGTAAGTCACCAGTTAGAATTGAAGGAAGTACAGGAAGATGGTTTAATGTTAAATCTGGTGTGAGACAAGGATGTACATTATCCCCTCTGTTATTCATTATCTATATGGATCACATTATGAAGGAAAGTGGTATTGAACATGATATCAAAATTGGAGATGTTAATGTCAGCACTTTGCTTTATGTGGATGATGTTATACTTCTAAATAAATCCGCTACAAGTCTGCAAGATTCTCTGACTAAATTGAATAACTGTTGTAATAGATATGGTATGAAGGTCAGCAATAAAAAGACATAGACAATGAAAATAGGCAGAATCATTGAAAATGTCAGCTGTGTTGTGAATGGAGAACCTGTGGAACAAGTAAAACATTTCAGCTACTTAGGCATGATTTTTAGTGAGGATGGTAAATTAAATATAGAAATGGACAACAGAATCAGCAAAAGCTTGTATGGTGGGAAGTCAATTGAATAAATTCATATGGAATAAGAGAGAAATTAGTCGGAACACTAAATTAGCTGTATACAAGACAGTGTTCAAACCAGTTTTAACTTATGGATCTGAGAGCTGGGTCAGAAGTAAAACACTTGACCAAAGACTAGAGACCGCAGATGAGAGTCGTGAGAAAGATTAGAGGTGAACAGATGGCATCAATGGCAATATCATATTAAAAACGAGGATATTAGGAAAAAACTTGACATTGTCAGCATCTAGGAATGCATTAGCAGAGCTAATCTCAGGTGGTATGGTCACTTAAATAGAATGGGAGAGTAAAGATTAGCAAAACAAGTGTTCTCTGCCAGGTTGCCAGGAAAACGACCCAGAGGAAGACCAAGATTTAGGTGGATTGACACAGTACAAAGTGCCTTAGATGATAGAAATATAAGATCTGATAATGCTGGAGTCTTGAGAAGGAACAGACTGATTTGGAGGAAAATTGTAGAAAGTAAGTTAGTAATGATGTAATTTTTTCATGTAGTACTATCATATCCTATACACCCCTTGAGGGTACATGGGAGGAATTTGATGATGAAGTTTATCCACAAGAATTACAATATCCATGGAGATTCCATCGCATGCAAGGCCAGTCAATATGACAAGTTAAAACTGAAGATCTCTAGACAACTGAATCAATTAGCCTTTCTTAAACGCTGCCAGGATAATAATGTGATCCCGAACTGTGTAAAATTAAAACACCACTTCACCTAAAGCTCTCTGCATACATATATGGATGCACTAGCTTCTCTTTCTCTATTACAGGAAGAGATTGCTGCCACCTGCATTCTCTTAGCCGACACCGAGGCTGTTCGTGTCCTAGAGAGGAGCTTGCTGCCATGCTGAACATCGACCTTTCTACAATAATTTCTGACATCTCAAATGCTTCAGCAGAAAAGGAATTCCCAAAAATATGATGTTGGCACATGAAAAAATTCAAAAGTTTAAAAAAGAACTCCGCTTGCAAACCTGAACTACTGCTCAACACAGTAATAAACCTGTCATCCCTTACCCTGAAGCAGTCAGCGACTCACGCTTGGCCACAACTTCGCCAGAGCACCGAAAAAAATCCCTTCTGAAGAAATAACGATATAGGTAGAATGTGGTATCTGCAACCTTCACAACAATATTGCTAACAATATCTGACTGGATGTAGCCAGTGTTTTTACCCAAGCTAAACCACCAAAAAAGCAACCTATCTAAAAAAGAATTCAAAGCTCTGCAGGAAATAAGAAAAAAAAACAGTAAAATAATAATTACTAAAGCAGATAAAGGAAATGCCACTGTTTACTTCTTTACTGTTAGATCGGTCTACCTACCCCCCCCCCCCCCCAAAAAAAAAAAGAATATGATCCCACCAGCTTCCAAATCAGAACACTCCATTGGATCCTCAAGAAGCTTACTTCTTGGCCTGTGGAAGTGACTAACAAACTAAGACCTTTTAACTTCAGACCTCTCCCAGAATATATGGACTAACAGAATGTGCCATTACCTCCCATTGTGGATGGCATTGATTCTCCCACATACAAATTAGCCAAACATTTAGCCAAAGTGTTTATACAATATATTATCCAGCCTACTTTAAAGCCGGGGTATTGAAAACCTCTCACTCGAACACACTGACATAATGGTCAGTTTTGATGTCTCCTCCTTATTCACCAATGTCCCACTCAAAGATACCTTAGACCTTATCCAAGCCAAATTTCCTCCCGATATATCAGCTATATTTCAGTTCACTATGAACTCGGGCTATTTTATTTGGCAAGCAAAATTCTACAAAGAGAAAGAGGAGACAGCCATGGGTTCTCCACTCTCTCCACCCCTGGCCAACTTCTTAATGGAGACCTTTGAAGAAAAGGCCTTAAACTCGACTCCACATAAACCTACTGTTTGGCTATGCTATAGATGATGTGGATATACTCTACAATTTCTTAGCACACTTAAAAAATCAACACCCAGGATCCAGTTTACCTTGGAAAAGGAAAACAGTAACTATCTCTCTTTCCTAGACACTGATTATATGCCAGCCTGATGGATCTCTGGCTTTCTCTGTTTACTGAAAACCTACACATACAGGTATATACATTCACCAGCAATAATACCACCATCCTCCTCCAAACAATATGAGATTATAAAAACCCTGTATAACAGGCCAAATGAATCAGTTCAGATAACACTGCCCTAACTACTGAACTTAAGCATATTCTTAACACCTTTGGAGCCAATGGCTACAACTCCCCCAAAAATCCAAGAAATATTAAAATCAATTAACCACAACTCCTCTTTCCCCTCTTCATAACAGAGATTACTCTAAATCTATCACCATTCCTTATATCTGAGGTGTTTTCTGAAAAGCTAACAAAAAATCCTAAAAAAAATATGACCTGACAACTTGTTACAAACCATATAAAAAATTGGCATCTCTTATCTGCTCTACCATAGACTAGCCACTTCCCCTAGACCAGTGTTTCTCAAACTTCAGATATCCGCATACTCCTTCTTAAATTTTCATTATTACGAAGTACCTCCTTATCAAAATCTTCTTCCTCTGTGCGTTTTTCCCACTTTCGATGCAGGGTCCACATGTTACGTAGATACGACTTTAATTAGTACAACCCCCATATGGCCTGCCGCTGAGGGGGGGGAAATGTATTTTTGACTGTAGCAGCGTTTGTTCATGGGGCCGGTTTGCCTGCTTGTGGGATGAAAACCCTCAGATAAACTGGGGGAAAAACTCTGCTGTCCATGCCCAAAACCGGCGAACTTGGCTATGGCTGAGAAAGATCCTTAAGCTCCTCACGTCGGCGAAGGGAATTAAACCTAGGACACTCCTTCCCCAGGCATATGGTTGCGAAGCGCATAGCCACTAGACTGAACACGCTTATCAAAATAATAATAAATAAATAAAGTATATTTCATTGTAAATGTCTATTTTATTTGAATTTATATGTTCATGTAAACAAAAAATATGATTTATTTTTAATAGAATACAATTTATAAAGATGCTATAAATTTTGACCTTAATTTAAATAATTTATCATTAATGAGAGAAGTGAAATTATTTATGGTGGGAGATAAAATTTCAGCAAAATTTGGCTCTGTAGTTGTTAATTTCAATCTCAGATGTGTTTGACATCTATAATGCAGTTCCTCTTCTTCGTCTTAATATCTACAAGGGCTGAAAATCCAACTTTGCATCGACATTACCTTGGAAATGGAAAAATGAGCCTTAGAGTTTTATTCATTAATTTCAGGAAATTCTTTTGTATTTCCTGAAATACAAAAGAGATACATCTATTTGTAGCCAAAACGATGATAACATATTCTCGTTGTATTTATTTTTTAGAAAACTATCAGAAGCTAGTTCCAAAAGTTGTTCTTTTTTTGGCGAGAGATCCTTTGGCATAGATTTTTGATATTTAAAGATTATCTTATCCATTCAATATTAATGTCCAGTTCAGAGAAATACTTTTCTAGATTCATTTATAAGCTTTGTGAATGCTGCATGATAGTAATTTTCACATCATTATCAGTTTGTTCATTTGAACTTGCGAGCAATTCATGAAGAGATGGAAATGCATCAAATTCTTCATTACCAACTCCCTTTTGCCATAACTTCATCTTTGCCAATGTGGTGTTCACTTTATCTTGAACATGAAATATAGAAATTTCCTTGTTTTATGAAGACAAATTAAGATTATTTAATACAGTAAGTATATCTGGCAAGTATGTTACTTGACTGAGCCATTTCCAATTATGAAAATGTTTTTTCAATTCTAAACTTTTCATCAAGAAAAATTTGTAGTTCATTCCGAATTTCAAATAAATGAGTAAGGACTTTTCCATGAGAAAGCCAACGAACATTGGTTTGGAAAAGAAGTTGTGTATGATTATTTCTCATTTCTTTGCAAAGCTGAGAGAAAAGTCTGGCATTTAGAGCAGTGTGTGTGTCTACTGCTGCATACACAAGTCCTTTTTTAGATTCGACCATGGATTTTGCTCCATCTGGCTTATTCCAACAAATCTTTTCCAATCAAGCTTGTTTTGATGCATAAATCTATATATATTGTTGAATATTTTTTCTCCTGTTGTATGTTCTGGCAAGGGTTGACAATATATAAGGTCGTCATGAAGATTTTGATTTTTTCATACCTAACGAACACTAGAAGATTTGCAAAATTTGTAATGTCGGTGGATTCATCGACCTGCATAATAATGACTTATGCATATTGGATAATGTTTGTTTTATATTTTCAGCAATTTCAGTGATTTTTCGATAAACAGTACTATTTGAAAGACAAATCCTTTTTGCATTATCTCCGATCATAATTTCTGCTATTATTTTTGCTGCAGGCTTGACCAAATTTTCGTCAATTGTTTCTGCTGTGCCACTTTTTGCTACTAATAGTGACACATGTTATGAAGCTTCTATAATCTTCATATTTTCACCTCCTGACACAATCGACATAATTTTTGAGATTCTTTTAAATTTTTAGTTTATTTGAAAAAATGCTACAGGTTTGTCCTTGTAATAATTATTTTTAGATTCCAAATGGCGATTTAATTTAGATAATTTCATGCTTTCATTTTTTAAAGTTTCACCAATGACACATAATTGAATAGGTTCCTCTTCATGTCTTTCCACGAAAATCCATATATCAAGTAATTCATATCATAGCTGGTTCTCTAGAGATGTCAGACGACACACCCTTATCAATTTCATTTGATCCAGATACAATATCAACGTTTCCTTGTTGCTTACAGCTACTTGTATTTGCTATATTGCTCTCTTTTGTGTATTTTATAAGTCTAGTCTTTAACCAATGATCCATACTTAAGAAATTGAAAGCTAAAAAAATTACCGTGTTTACTCAAATATAACTCGCACTTTTTTTCCCTGAAAATCGTGGTACGAGATATATACGGGGATTTTCAGAAACTCCAGTTTTCAGAAAAAAACTGAAAATGGTGTGACTTACCAAGAAGCCCCTATTCACAATCGCTGCTTTTGGCATCGAAAACAGTTTCTTTGTGTGCATCGTCAAAGTCATTTACCCAAATAGCTTCATTTTCTTTCTCATTATTTCAAGCAGAAATTACCAGTAATTTACAAGACTTTAGATACACAATGAACAATCCTTCACTAATGACTAATGAGAACTAAGCAGAGTGCGAAACAGACAGCAATGGTAGACCAGTAGAGATAGAGCAGCTGCGAAGAAGTGCAAATGATTGGTGTCGTATTAACAAAATATCGCGAGAACTAAAGGCAAAGGCAAACCAACAGTTGAGTTGAAATGCTAATTCTCTTCAACCGAATTCCATAATAATATCTGAAACACATTCACTATATATTTCTTAGTTTTAACATGTTCACGATGGGGGTGGTGTCATGCAAAACCGTATGTTGCACTGGCAACATGTTTTGCTTGAGTCTATACAGCAGTTTCTGTTGGAGGGAAGATGTAATTCATTAGTTAGTGCTGTTTTTATCCCAGTTGTCTCTAATTGCACTATTTGTTCTTCTTTGAGTGCCATCTCCTATCGGAGGTCGGCGACCACCTTGGCATATTTTGAGTGATCCTCAGTCACTCTAAACAGTCCCTCAGAGCTCATGCCAGTCCACTGTCTGATGTCTGTCGGCAAAGATTTTCTTTGTCTTCCTTCTCCTCTTCCATTTATCTTCCCCTTTATAAGCAATTGAAGTATTTTATATTTTTCGTTACGAAGTAGGTTACCAAGATATTCAGTTTTCCTTTTTATGTTATCTAAAATTTCACATGATTTCTCCATTTGTTCCATTACTTCCTGTTTGGATGTTTTTGCTGTCCATGGGATTTTTAACATTCATCTGTATAACCACATCACAAAGGCTTCAAGTTTTTTTATTGATGTTGTCTTCAAGGTCCAAGTTTCTGCACCGTACAGCACTATAGACCATACATAGCATTTAACCATGCGCACTCTAAGTTTAAGTTGCGGTTACACAGTGTTGATTTCATTAGGAGAAAATTTTTTCTTGCCGTTTCAATTCTAACTTTTATTTCCATTTCTGCATTGCATTCTTCATTTAACTGGCATCCGAGATATTTAAACTTTGTCACTCTTTCTATTCTTTTCGCATTTAAAGAAAGTGATGAATTAAGAATTGGTTCCTTGCTTATGACCATAATTTAGTTTTGGTGATATTTATTTTTAATCCCATTTTTTTCACTCTCTTCATTCACTAGTTCCAGAAGATCTTGAAGATCCTGAATATTGTCATCAGCATATCGGATGTTACCGATGATTTCACCATTTACATTAATCCTTTCCTCTCTTCCTTTTTAAGATTTTTTGAAATATGGCTTCTGAGTATATGTTAAAAAGAAGAGGTGACAGCACACATCCTTGCCTTACTCCTCGTTTGATGTTAATGGGGTCTGTAATAATGTCATCAACTTGAACAGATGCCTTTTGGTTCCAATATAAGTTTTGAATGATCCTGATGTCTTTACCATCTAATCCAATTCTCTTTAATAGTGTAATCATTTTAGTATGTTGGACTATCAAATGCTTTCTCAAAGTCAATGAAGCAAATGAATACTTCCTTGTTTTGATCAATACATTTTTGGAATAAGATTTGAGAGCAGAAAAGAGCCTCTCTTGTTCCCAAACCATTTCTGAAGCCGAACTGGATATCACTGATAGTGTCTTCAAATTTTCTGTATATTCTTTTTTGAATTATTTTCAGGAACATTTTGAGAACATGACTCATTCGGCTGATCATTCTATAGTCATTACACGTTTTCGCATTTGCTTTTTTAGGTAGTATGATGAGGGTCGACTGTAACCGGTCTTGTGGGAATATGCCTGTATCGTAGACCTTATTAAATAGCTTTACTGATATAGCAATGTTGTCACTTTCTAATACTCCAGGTAGGTCTAGGGAAGTGTTTATCAAAGTGGCGTACGTGTACTCCCAGGAGTACGTGAAGGTCTTCAGGGGATACGTGCCAATTTTTGGATATGCATCATTAATGCATGGAATCATTATTAAGAAAAAAAAGAATTATTTTAAACGTATATATTTCTCAATAAATTATATTGTTAAGGTAAGGGCCACTACCCAGTGGCCCTTACCTTAATGCATAACATTATACATATCCGCAAGGAGATGTGTTGTGCATTATGGGAGATACTGAGATAGGAGTGATGTTAGTTTGCTCCATCTTTGCAACGAGTTGCCCGGTGTTGTACTACCTTACCCCAGTCCTGAAGATACTTTTAGGCACATACTTTGTTTGCTCACACTTGGATAAAGGATTAAATTAAATTTATTGTAGTCTAACCAAGTGAAAAATAAAATTTCAACATCTTTCTCTAAATCCAGAGTAATTCAATAAAAAGGTGGCAAATCGTTTGGCAACTCCTATAGGTAAAGATGACCTTGCTAATGCTTCTGCCTGGTATCTCAACTTGGGCTTGGCTCCCACTGAAGAGACCTCAATAAAGGTCAAAACTAGTCTGGGTATTGACTTTCCATTAATGCATAACATTATACATATCCACAAGGAAATGTGTTCTGCATTATGGGAGATACTGAGATAGGAGTAATGTTAGCTTGCTCCACCTTTGCAACAAGTTGTCCGGTGTTGTACTACCTTACCCCAGTCCTGAAGATACTTTCAGGCGCAATCTTTGTTTGCTCACACTTGGATAAAGGATTAAACTAAATTTATTACAACTATCTAGTTTGTTTCTGATATTTCCCCACACCAGCACTTTCTGAAGTTATCCTTCCAAAGTCATTCCTCCTTTTATGTGTCACAACTGTGAAAGAACTCTATGATTTCTTTTGGCTTTATCAACTATCTAGCTTTCTCTCATAATTAGCTTTGGCCTTTCCTTACCATACAGGTCACTCTTCTTGCTTGTGCCTTTTATTGCTCAGTGGCATGCTAATCACTTTATTCCCTAGACAATGTTTTCTTTGTCTGCAACTCTTGCTTAATGATGCTGCTCATCCATCTAACTCCATCCTGATTTATCCTTCTGACTATGGGTATACATTCTGATACTGCTTTCTTCAAACATCCCTTGACCACCTGCCATGGCCCTACTGAAAGCTGACTCCCCAGCATGTCATAATCACCTGCTTTGTAATTCCACATATATCCCTTATTAACATATCTGGCAATCTCCCAAGTCAAGACTACAGTCACATTCTCCAAGCAAAGGCAGCATTGTTAGATTAGTTATTGCTAAGTTCTCTGATGCTTTGATCAGATCATGCCCTCCCAGACCTCATGTCCCCTCCATTACATGCTGCCTCAGGGAATTATCTCTCAGCAGCTGTATAGAATGAGTTTCCTTCTCTGCCTGCGACCATTCTTTCTCTTAATCTATGTCCCCATAGTTGAAATTCTTCATAATAATTACTTGTCAATGCTTGTTATCCACATTGTCCTGTATACCCTCTATTATAGCAACGAATTACATTTTTTGCCCTATTAGCCTCTATCCCATATTAGATAGCCTCAAGTGAGCTACCTTCTGAATCCCTGTCCCCTGATGTACTTCTGCTCTTTTTGGCTTCAATTCCTCTGCTCATTAGTAAAACAATCCTCCATTCTGTTCCTACTATCTACTCTGAAGACAGCATATCCTTTATGTTCTCTTCTTTCCTGTAAGCATATCATCCTTGGTTCAAGGAAGTCTCACTAATGTCTATAATTTTTTGGGCAAGTTGAGCTAATCATTGCCCAAAACTCCTCACCTTATTTCAAATGCTTCTGCCATTATTATACAATGCCTCCTTCATTCCACAACCTCCCTTACACTTTGTGTTGTTTAGTTCACTAAAGTTAACCTGGGGTGTTATATTTAGCATCATGTGATTACTTTCCCAATTACTAACCTGTAGGTTGCCTAGGCCCATGAAACTCACTCCACATCATTCCTCCTGTCAATCCGTGCACTGACTCATTCATAATCATACCTATCTCAGTTTCAGCTTATCTCTATCATACCATTGCAACAGAATCACAACTTTTACTTTCTCCCTTTTCTTTTTTGCATACACTTTTCTTTTTTGCAATTTGTATAATTAGCAATTCTAATTTCTTCTTGCATATCACACTTGTCACCTGCTAAATCATTTGTACTAGCCAAATTAAACCTCTCTTTCACCTTCACTTCTTACAGTATCACTAATATCCTTAATTTTAGCACGGGAAGCATAATTTCATCATGCTTACCTGAAGCATTTCTCTTATCAATAAATCACGTGGAAATGGAAGACAAATATATAGAAATTACTTTAAAAGATTGTTAAATGAAACAAGAAATGATAGAACAGTGGTAGAAAATATTCAAGTGGAATGCAGTCAGGAGAACATATCAATACTTGAGAGAGAAAAGTTCACTTGAATGTTTCTATGACTGAAAAATGAGGAAAGCTGCTAGCATAGATGATATTCAGCAGAAATGCCCAAATATGGAGGTAAACATTTCACGGTTGCTGGACTTCATAATTCAGGAGGAGATAAAATTCTGGATGATTGGAGTAGAGTACACATAGTGTCCATTTAGAAAAAAGGGAAATAAAACAGTATGAAAATTAGAGAGGAATTTCCTTTCTTTTAGTGTTATACGGTGATCAGCATTCATTTTTGAAATTATGGATTCTGCAACCGTGTTAAAATAACTCTTTATTATCTCAACGTTTCAATCTTCATATCAAGATCATCATCTGGAGCATACATAAATATACAAGACAAGCTGCATTACATTTCAAACAGTAAGCTAGAGAAACAATGATTTGATCACCTATAGTTCAAATACTTCCATTATTATACATAAACTGCAATGCCCCCTTCATCCCACAACCTCCCTTACACCTTGTGTTGTTTAGCTCACTAAAGTTAACTTGGGGTGTTATATTTAGTATCATGTGATTACTTTCCCATTTACTAACCTGTAGGTTGCCTAGGCCCATGAAACTCACTCCACATCATTCCTCCTGTCTGTGATCAAATCATTGTTTCTCTAGCTTACGGTTTGAAATGTAACACAGCTTTTCTTGTATATTTATGTATGCTACAGATGATGATCTTGATATGAAGATTGAAACATCGGGATAATAAAAAGAGTTATTTTAACACGGTTGTAGAATCCATAATTTCAAAATTGAGAGAGGAATTTCTTGTGGATTGTTCTAGGTAAGATTTAATAGCAATACTTGAAGAGGCTAAAATTGTGGAAAAGAAATTTAAACAAGCTTGTTTCAGACTAAATAGATGTTGTCAGGATCAGATTTTTCACTTTGAAAATAGTTGAGAAATCATGAGAATTTAATAAAGATCGTGAGTTTAAGTTTTGTAGACTTGGAAAAGGCCTATGATAGAGTACCAAGACATAAGCTGTTAAAAATGTTACAAGTATATAAAACTTAAACTCCCTCCAGTTCCTCCAACCCGCTTGTATCCTGCATCCCACTTCCTTCTCAGCCCCCTCCATCTTCTTCCACTGTTGAACCTAAGTATCTAAAGTCGCTCACCTTCCTGATGACATTTCCTTCCAGCTCCAGATCTGTCTCCTGTCCGCCACCCACTGTGCAACACATATACTCTGTCTTACTTCTGCTCAGTCTCATACCTCTCTCTTCCAGTACTTTTCTCCATCTTTCCAGTTTAGTTCCCGCTTCTTCTCTTGAATCTGCACACAGCAAGATGTCATCTGCATACAACATTGTCCAAGGTGCATCTTCTCTCACCACCTCCATCACAATATTAAACAGAAATGGACTTAATGCTGATCCTTGATGCAAGCCAACTGTTACTTGAAAACTTTCTGTCTGTCCCAGACAGGTCCGAACATTTGTCTTCACATTTCTGTACATCTCCCGCACTAACCTGACACATTTCTCCGGCACTTTCTTCTCCCTCAGACACCTCCAGACTTCTTGCCTTGGCACTCTATCGTATGCTTTCTCCAGATCAATAAATGCCAGATGTAGCTCCCGTTGTTTCTCTTGAAACTTTTCCATCATGTGCCGCAACCCAAAGATAGCATCTGTTGTTGATCTACCAAGCATGAAGCCAAATTGTTCCTTTGCAATCTCCACCTCCTTCCTCAATCTTCCATCAAGAACCCTTTCTAGGATTTTCATTATGTGGGACATCAACTTTATTCCTCTGTAATTTTTACAGCCTTGTAGATGGGGACAAGAGTACTCTCCCTCCATTCCTCGGGTATATTTTCCTGTTGGCAAACTTTCATGAACAGGTCCTACAGCAGGTCAATTCCCTCTTCCCCCAGTAATAAATTTGTTGGTGTCCAAAACCTAAGGACTAACACTATTTCTGAAGATTACACCCACCAATTCAGATGAATCAGATGTGGCAATTTATATAATTAATGATTTTGGGTAGAAAGCAGGTACACATTCAAATTTTCAAATTGCATGCAAAGAGGTACATAGTAACACTCAAGAGAATTAAAAAAACAAAAGGCTGTGCTAAGCAAATTGTATTTGAAGGAAGCTCTTTTCGTGAAGGAATCAAGTTGCAGATTAGGATGACTTGTAATGTCTAAAATATATCATCTATGATTTATTGGAAAGCTTGAAGAGAGCTGCAGAATTCCTGATATTGCTAGAAATTTAGAATCTCACATAGCATTGTATCCAAGCTCTGGGCAGTTTTTCAAACCAATTGAATGTGTTCCAGACATTTGTTAAGAGGTCGCCCCTCACTCTACCATGGAGCATGAAGACAGATTTTTGGTTATAACAGCAAAATGTAATTGACACACCACAGCAGTTCAGCTTGCAAGTTATCTCCATTTAAGCATAGGTACATAGATATCTTGACAAACTGTGGCACGATGTCTGTGACAAGTAGGCCTATAAGCTTGAAGGCCTGTTGTCTTGGATTTAAAAGAAGATTTAATATCCCTTCTTGAAAGACAATGAAACAACAAACAAGTTGCAATGTACTGTGTGCCATTCAGTTTTTTCAATTGAACATGGAGGCTGTTCTGATATAAAACAGCTTTTATCCACAGCTCATCATAGTGGTGTTTTTAGTGGTGTTATTGTATCTATAAAAATTGGACAAGACACCAGTAGGCTAATGTACTCTTTACAGATGAGTCATTTTAGTCCTTCCTCCAATTCTAGAAGACAGCTGATCTAGCATGAAAATGGTACTGCTTACCATCGTGAGAATGTTCTTGAAAAGGATAGATACTGCAGTGCTGGGGTCATAGTGTGGGAAGGTATTATGTTTAATGGATGCACCGAGCTACAAGTGCTAGAAAAAGGGACTATTATTGGTGAACAATATTGCAACAAAGTTCTTCAATGTCATGTTCAATTTTTTTTATCGTGGTGCTATAGGTGAAGAATTCTTTTTTATGGTTGGCGATGTCACACCACATCATACATGAGCAGGGGAAATTCTGAGATGCAGTAAGGAGGCATATTGCTGTTCAAAATTCCCACCCAGAAAAACAAACATCCTCCTTGCTCTGAAGGAGGAGTGGACCAATTTGCCTCAAAAACTCCTGAATTACTTAGTGCTAAGCTTGGTGCAACATTGTGAAAGCTGCATTGTAGTGTTTGGGGGTGGACATATTCCATACTGAACTGACTCTCTCTGCATAGTTTTCTGTAAGCACTGTACATTAATTTCTTAACTACATCCTTAGGAAACTTGTAACTTTTTCTGAAAAAGGTATTGCAATTTAATTTGTATGAAATTTTTGACATATTTTTTGTGTAATATAATTTATTAGTATGCTGACAACTTTTATGTCCACATTTGGCTGTAGTTGTGAAAATTTTTTCATATTCATATAAAAAAATGTGGTTTGTCCTTAGTTTTTGGACACCGGTGTGTATGTTTTTCAGATTATGACTTTAATATGAAATTCAAAACATCAGGAAATCAAAGTAATTATTCCTAATGGGTTATAGTCTCTATAATTTACTGAAATGAAAAAAATTGAAAAAAACCATTTGTAATAAAAATAAGAGGAACTGCTACCAAAGGAAGTAACTAAATATTAACTGGATATATAGCAAGACCTAGGAAGAGAATGAAAGTCATTTAGATACTGAAACACATTTATGACCTAGATATTGCAAGAAGATATAGGGTTGTCCATATATCTTGACCATTTCTTATTGATATAGCAAGTCTTGAGGCATATGTATAAAGAATAGAACCAAAATGTTATGCCACTGTGTAATGAAGAAAACCAAAAAAGTTTGCAAAAATAACCTACAGCTGACTCTTACTCTTACAAACTTAATAGGAGCCAGAAGATTTTAGTGAATTTCATTATAATGGTATTGTGCCAATGGAAAATCATCAGATATTCCTCGACACCTATCATTGAATATGATACTCTGCATTTCCTGTGGTCAGAGTGCAAAAATTTGACCATAATTTTTACTGTTCAACTGTCATCACCTACTTATTAGTCCACTGGAATGGACTATCAACTGTTATGAATGCACTCTCTCTCTCTGCAATAGGATGAAAATGCTGCAACCAGTGGCAGCTCTGCTGCATCCGGGTGGTAGCAAGGTTACTTAGTCTACCATGCCATCCTTTTGTGCTTCTTATGCTGGTCTGTTAGTAAACAGACTAAACCATTCTGATGATGTGATTACTTTACCTACTTTTGCTTCACCTGTAATGTAATATTTTATAATATTTCTTCTTCTTTCATCATCAAAATCCTGATACATACCCTCAGGGATGTACAGGATGAATGAAAAAGTTACACCATTACTGACTTCTGATTAACACTTTTCCTCCAAATTAATTATCTGTCAAGATTCCAATATTATCAGATCTTATGTTCTATCTTTTAAGATGCTTTTTAATGTCTAAATCCATCTATATCTTGGTCTTCCTCTGGATCTTTTTCCTGCCAACCTAGCAAAGAACATATGCTTTGCTAATCTTTCCTCTCCCATTCTGTTTATGTTAGGGTGACCAGATGTCCCCTTTTTTTAACGGGATTGTCCTCTTTTGAGACTCTGGTCCCATTGTCCCGACAAAACCTTAATGGGATGCTAATTGTCCCTTTTTATTAACTTTAGTCCCTTTTTGTCCCTTTTTTGAATTCATGGCATGATTTCGTTCTTGTATGTTCGATTATGGAAAGGATAATGTCTCTGCTGGTGACATGTGATAGCTTGAGATCGAAAACATGCATGCTATGATGATTATCAACTGTTATGAATGCACTCCCTCTGCGATAGGATGAAAATGCTGCAACCAGTGGCAGCTCTGCTGCATCCGGGTGGTAGCAAGGTTACTTAGTCTACCATGCCATCCTTTTGTGCTTCTTATGCTGGTCTGTTTGTAATTGTGAAAGTTAAAGCAATTATATATTGTGAATGGTGATATTTCATTCAAATTTTATCATGCTGAAAAGGAAGTGTAGTTTCACTCAGGATTTAAAAGAAGAATATCCCTTCTTGAAAGACAACGAAACAACAAACAAGTTGCAATGTACTGCGTGCCATTCCGTTTTTTCAATTGAACATGGAGGCCGTTCTGATATAAAACAGCATTTGACAAAGCAAAAACATAAATTAGCAGCTGTTCAAGTCAAGATATTATATAATTTTTCGCAAAAAATTCAAAAGGGAAAGGAAATTAACTGATGAAAGTAAATGTCTTGCAGCTCAAGAGGTTTGTTTGCATTTCATGCAGCGAAACATAACCTTTCTTTGAGGTCAATGGACTACACCTCTGAAATAGTGAGATATTTATTTCAAAAGAAATTTACATGTATGCAAACAAAGTGCCAATCAATTTTAGTGAATGTCCTGGCACCTTACTCAATGCGAGAAATAGCAATTGAATTGAAACAAGCCAAATATGTGTCAGTTATGGTAGACACATCAAACCACAGAGATTTGAAGTTGGTGCCTGTCCTTGTTAGGTACCTCATCCCAAATAAACCTGAATACCCAAATAAAGGTATTTAGGTTAAAGTGATAGATTTTCAGAACATAACAGGAGAAATAGCAGAATTGCTTGCAAATCATACTGGATATTTTGCAGAAACAGCAGCTGATTGAGAAAATTATTGCATTTTCTGCAGATAATTGCAACACCAACTTATACAAATGAGGTGGCTCCAACATTGTGTTTTCAAGACAGTGCTGCTCATCTTGTTCATAATGGTATACAGACAAGTGCTGATATTTTGCCTACTGCTATTTAAACAATTGTAAATAAAATATTTCAGTATTTACACCGAGAGAATAGAGGAATTTTCTGCTTATTTACAGAAATTGAATACAAGCATGTTCTAGGTAGTGTACAAACAAGATGGTTATCTTTACTACCAGGCTGTGAATAGGATTATTGACGTGTATGATTGACTCAGATCTTACTTTTTATCACAAGATAAATGCCCTACATTGTTGAAATCATTTTTCATTAACCAACAATCAATACTTTGGCTCCATTTCATGCAAAGCCAGCTGAAAATATTCTCAGCAACAAAAATAGAAAGGGAAAATATTTTGGCAACTGAAGAGATAGAAGAATTGGAATTGCTCAGACAGAAAATTACAAATAGGAATGCTTAGAACTTTCAAACATTTAAAATGTCATCAATTGTTTCAGAGTTTAAAGATGAAGGGTCTTTAAACTCTGAAACATTGAAACAATCTGAAACTCTGAAACAATCTTTGATGAAAAAGAATTTTTAGACACTACAAATTTATTTTATGATACTTTCCTTGAATATTTAAGCAAATGGACTTATTTCCCACCATTGAAAGCATTTCACTGGATTAAGTTGCAAACTCTACTAACTTTTGCCGAAGCTGCAAGAAGCCTAAAAGCAATCAGTAATGTTGACAGCAGAATATTCAATATTGTTAATGAAGATGAATTATTTGATGAAGTCAGCCATATAAATGTTGTGAATGCCAGGATGGAAGAATGGAAGGACACAAATGCTGAAGCGGACCAAAAGTGGTGTGAAGTGTTTAAGGTGCTTCAAGAAAAAAACATCCACTACAAAAACATACTGCCAGTTGTTGCGTTTGTTATGGCAATCCCAAGAACAAATGCAGCTATAGAGAGAATTTTTTCTCTCATGAGTTCTTTTGTGGTCTGAAAAGAACCGTTACCAAAACTGTGAAAGCAATAATTGTGATCAAGACACACTTTGACATTTCCTGTATTGACTTTTATGAGTGCATCGTGAAAGAACCAACTCTTTTGGAGGAAATAATGTTTTCATATCAATATAATAATAATGCTGATACTCCATAATTATAATGCATGCTTCAGTACTGTGTACTGTAATTATGATTATATGTTATTCCATTTTTATGTAGAGCATCCAGAAGTGTCCTGTTTTTGTCCCTTTTTTTAATTGCTGAAAAATTCAGTGTCCCTTTTTCTTAAAAATCTGGTCTCCCTAGTTTAAGTCATCATACTACCTGAGATTAGCTCTACTAACACATTCCTGAATGCTAACAATGGCAAATTCTTTCCTAATATCCTAATTTTTAATGTGATACTGCCACTCCACTTTGGATCTGTTCACTCCACTAATCTTTCTCAGAACTCATGTTAGAGGTTCTCCAGTCTTTGATCAAGTCTTTTATTTCTAACCTAGCTTACAGATCCATAAGTTAAAATTGGTTTGAATACTGTCTTGTATTCAGCTAATTAGTTTTTTGACTAATTTCTTTCTTATTCCATATAAATTTATTTACCTGACTTCCTACCATACCAGCTTTACTTAAACTGTTGTCTATTTCCATATTTAATTTACTATCTTCACTAAAAATTCTGTCTAAATATCTGAAATGTTTTACTTGTTTTGTAGGTTCACCATACAGTTGATGTTTTCAATGTTTCTGCCTATTTTCATGGTTTTTGTCTTTTTATTGCTGATTTTCATACCAAATGTATCACAATAGTCATTCAATTTAGTCAGGAAATCTTGCAGACTTGTACTGGATTTATTCAAAAGTATAGCATCATCTGCATAAAGTAAAGAGCTAAGATTAACATTACCAATTTTGATATCAGATTTAGTACCACTTTAGTTCATAATTTGATTTCCATGTAAATAATGAATAACTGGAGATAATGTGCACACCTGATTTTATCTCAAACTATCTTCCTGTATTGTGCACCCACAGTTCATAGGACTGGGTGTGGCAGATTGCCCAGAATAGTCAATTCATGCTGAAGTGGAGAAAGAAATAAAGGATGTACGAATTTGTCACCAACAAGTGAAATCATGTGCTTTATACATAAGATTTTCCAACTGTTATACAAGCCAAATAGTTACCACTTTAAAAACTACAGTGTTCATAAAACAAAAGTTAATTTTCCAATGTGAAATAATAAACAACTCGTCCCACAAGACGGATTGATTACCTTATTATCGGAATGGATTCTCCTTCTCCTGACATGCACAGAAGTGTTGAAGTGTCTCGCATCTGTGGGCATACATTATATCCTTTAATTCTAACTGCTGGCTTAAAGAGAGACAATGTATTTCTTGATATAATGTCCCATTTACTCCATATAACTGTGGTGTTCTGAACAGCATTTTTCTTGGCACCTTGTCATATGCCTTTTTCACATCAACAAAACTTAAATACAAATCCTTGCTTTATTCCCAAGATTTCTCAACTATATGTCTTAAAGTAAAAATCTAATCCTGACAATCTCTATTTGGCCTGAATCCAGCTTGTTCCTCACTGAGCTTCCCTTCCACAATTTTTCTTAGCCTTTTCTCAAGTATATCCTTATAGGACAATGCAGCCACTGTAAAACTGTTATATCTCTATGTTTGAGCATTTCTGGCTGAATTTCATTTTACTACTCCAGCTACCTTTTTACACTTTAGGCTTTTGATGACTTTTTCTATTTCAAGTGTGGATATGTGTCCCTGACTGCATTCATGTTGGAAGTTTTCTACTGTTCCGCTGATACTGCTTTTTAGCAGTCTTTCAAAGTAATTACTCCAGACATCTAGAATATCTTTGAAACATTGATTGATTCAGCCAGAGAGGCATGGTAAGGTTATCTGTAAGGATAGAAAAATCAGAACTCTGGACTCAGCTAGTTAGCAGTGAAGGAAAAGAAAAAAGCATATCAGAGTTCTTGGCAAGTTAGTCAGCTTGTACTTTTAGAGAATAGAGAAAAAGAAAGCACACTGTGTAAAACTAGCTAAACAAAAAGCTTGAATCTTTGTATTATGTAAATTAAACATAGACCACTGAACAAAATCAAAACCCCGTGACGTATATCTTATTTCTTCCTTTGAGAACAGTTTATTAAATTGTAATACTAAAGTCAGATGTTTTGTTGAGATCATAGTTAACTGTAAAACAGTGCTTCACATCTTTTGAAAGTAAAGAACAATTTTTTGTTCTTAGAATGAAATTAAGCTGAAGATGTGAAGTACATCAGTACTGCTAACATTGTAATGTCATATTGAAATATGAAATATAGTTCACTTTTAAATTGTTTTCACAATGTCTAATAAAGTTTTTGAAAATTGGAATAATTGATAACTGTCAATATACACTATCTACCAAGAATTGTCCAGACATCCCTGTTATTTAAAGTTATGGCACATTCCAGGTTTATGAATAACATAAAAATCAGTGGACAGATAGTAGGAAGCAGCATTTCATCGTAGTAGTCGAATACAGGTGGTATAGCAGTATGATGTAAACTCAGTAACTTTGAGAGAGGTGTCATGTGTTGACACATTGGCACGTCCATGTTTGCCATTGCTGCTCAACTGGAGCATCCAGAATCAATGGTTGGCGATGTAATCAACAAATGGAGACATTTTGGCATCACTAGTGCAGGAAAACATCCATGGCGGCCACTGAAAATGACTGACGGGGACAGGAGGGTATTAAAATGGGGGGGGTATGCAAGAACTGGCTACAATTAGCAGAGAGCACCAGTAACACTGTGGTGAGCACTAATAATGTATGAAAAGAACTCCATTTACTGGATTTACACGGAAGACCAGGGGCACACAAGCCAAACATTACAACGACAAACAAGGCAGTTTGTCTGGCCTGATGAATCAAGGTTCACCTGTTTCCCCATCTGATGGCAGGTTGTGGAGGCAGCCTGGTGAATGCTTGTTACCACAGTGTTGCGTCCACAGTGAAGTTTGGTGGTGGAGGAGTAATTGTGTGGGGTGCATTCAGCTGGTTTGGAATGGGATCACTAGTTGTTGTCCATGGTTCCATGAAGGCAGCTCAGTGACGTGATATTCTAGATAATCAGGTGCTGCCTACACTTTGGAGTTTTTATTGAACAGACCAGTGTTACTATCAAGATAATGTCCCATGTCACAAAGCTGCAGCTGTTATGGAATGATATGAAGAGAGGGTACCCTGCCCTGTGAAGAATTTTCAATCCCATCAAACACCTGTGGGACGAATTGGTGCAGCAATTGAGGTCCAGAGCAGCACATCCTTGATCTGTCAATGAACTCAGTGCTGCTTTGATGAAGGAATGAAGACAAATTCCACCTTTAATGTGCTGCACATTGGTGGAAAGCCTCTCTCAAAGGGTGCAAGAGGTGATCCAAGCCAAAGATAGACATACCTGATATTAGGTTTTGCCTGCTGGTATCAATTGTAAATTGCTAATGTGTCTGGAGAATTATTGGTAGATAGTGTATTATTAATTTTTAATAAAGATACATTAACACTCACTTTTATTTTCAAGGTCTGGCTTTCAGTGTACAAAAGGGAGTTGCTATACCACCAAGGTAAAATACAATATATAGAAAATTCTGTAGTATAATAAATTGCAGTCTCGCAATTATCCAGTCACATTGAGAAATTAATTTTCTGGCCAGTAAATTTAATTCTAAGTTATCTGAAGGCTGAATGAACAATGGATCATTGTATTTAATTTTGAGATGATATGTGTGTGTAATATCTTTTAAGAGGCCCTTTGGCCTCAAAATATTATATGGGTATCCCCAGAGTCAAGACTCATCATGGGAGACCTATACTGCTCAGTATCTATACAATACCTGTTATATTTCTCCTTAAACTTAAACCATTGGGGCATTCACAACTACCTCTGGCCATCCAGTCCACCCATTTATCACTCTCCAAGAAAAGAACCTAGTCTGCACACCCTTACTAACCACATATGTTTGACAAGTGACTCTTTTTCTCCCTACTCCTCATGTATTGAAAAATTTCTTTTGTATCAATCTTATAGAATTCCTTTCTTAACTTATATGTTTCTACCATGTCATTGTCTCCTCCACCTGTCAACTAAGCTCTGTAACCCACACATCTTCAATCTATCCTCATATGGAACATTCCACAGCCTGTCCCAAGTTTTGTCACTTGTTTCTGAATCCTCTCTAGCACCTCCTGATCCATGTGACCAAATCTGGGTGCAGTAGTCAACACGTGGCTGAAACATAGCTTTATTAAGAGGGATGTTAACCTCCCTTCTTTACCTGTCAGTGTGTTTTTCATTCCTCAAACTTGTTTAAGTTTAGTTAGTAAGGGTGTGCAGACTAGGTTCTTTGCTTGGAGAGTCGTGAATGAGTGGACTGGATTGCCAGAGGTCGTAGTTAATGTCCCAATGGTAAAAAATTAAGGAGAGGTATGACAGGTATCTTTACTTGTCAATATGTTCTTCAATGCCCAAGTAATCCTTTGAGCTATTTTGCCAAAAACTTTTGCAATATGGCATCTAACCTTCAAACGTCTATCCACCATCATCCCTGGTTTTGTCAATTTCCTGTAATCTGGTACCATCAATATGATTCAGAGTATGTAATCATTCCCTCCCAGAGGATGTTACCTTACATTTTGCAACATTAATTGATGATCATTGTTCTTTGCCACACTGCTGATTTTTTAAAATTATCCTGCAGGATAACTACATCACCTTTATCAACTATTGCCCTTCCCAGTTTTGCATTGTTAGCAAACAAACTGAATATCCCCCCCCCCCCCCACACACACTTAAAACTTGTGCTGTATCATTAATGTACAAATTAAAGAGCAGTTGTCCTAGTACATAGCCCTGGGGTACTTCACTAGTCACCCTTATTCGTCTTGATTCCATTCCAGTGTATACCACTCTCTCTGATGTCTATCAGCTATCCCCTATCATGCCACCAATCTCATATCCATTTGCTCCAACTTATGTAATAGTTTTCCATGCAGTATTCTGTCAAATGCGTTTGTCAAGTCCAGCAATATCATGGTGTAGCCATTTCCTTCATCTAATTCTACTGTCACCTTATAAAATGTGAATAAACTACTAAGTCATGCTTCCCTGTATAGAGTATCATGTTGATTATATCATTGAGTTTAATCAACTTGATACCCTGTATCAAGTTGATTAAAGTACCTTTAATCAACTTTTCCAATACTGTAACCACCATTGCATAGATATTAAATGGTCTGTAATTTGTTACTTTTGTCTTTGACAGGAGGTGCTGCCAGTTCTCTTGCACATTCATTTTAACGAGTACCTTCAGTTCATCTACCTCAATTCTGACATCAGCTTCTGTCGCATTAATAACTGCAAAGTCTCCACCTGGATGACATGTTCTTGCAAAGATGATCACTTATTAACACAACTATTTCTTCTTCTTCTGTCTCTTTCCTTTCATCACCACTGAGTGAAGTTATCCTTCCGTAATCATTCTTTTTCTTATTTCTGTATAGCAAAAAAACTCTTTTGGATTTACTTTGGCATACTTGATAATTTTCTCTGATATCTGATTTAGCCTTTCTTACAAGACTAGTTACCACTTCTTGCTTGCACTTTGTATTGCTGAGTGTCACTTTTTTTGTTTATATTCCTTCCACGATGCCTTTTTTTTTTTTTGTGGCTCCTGCTTTGCCACCTACTCATATACTTAAATCCTACTTGGTTTATTTTCCTGGTCCTAGGCATGCAATTTGATACTTTTCTCAATCTCACCACTTCCATTGCATTACTGACATTCTTTCCTTGTGGTTTCTTAAGCCATTATTCTGCTTCCTAAGTTTGTCATAATTGCCTTCTTTGTATTTCCACATACATCCTTTTTGTTTAGCAACCTCCTAAAACAAGAATGCATGGTCACGTTCTCCTTTTGGAGGCAGAGTGTCTACCATGGTTATGGATACATTTTCTGATGCTGTCAGCAGATCAAGCATTCTCAAACTCCTGTTTCCATTTTGCTATGTGCCCTTTTCTCCTAATCTGCCACAGTTCATCATCTATGATAATTCTTCATACTGCACTTATTGTGCTAATCTGCTGATGTATGGCATCCATATCTTCTTCTGGGGCTCCCAGGTATATTGTCCCAGTATATTTTGTTCTGTCAGCCTCAAATAAACCATTACCCTCACTTCTCCTGTCCTCTGGAACTTCTATTTTTATTTGTCAAAGTTCTTCAGCTATCGTTAATAATATCCCTTCTCTTGCCCTGTTTGTTCTATCTTCTCTGGAAATACGATGACACCTCCAGGGAGTCCAAAGACTCATCGAGGGAAGGCACCTGCTCTATAGCTCTGTCTCCACCAACGGAATCTACCGCTGACCACCACTAGTTTTTCCACAGACAATCACAAACATCTATGTCCATGGCGGGATTCAAACCCGTCGTAGCCTTTTCGTTTGAGAGTGGATACGCTAACCACTCGGCCAGCTAGACTGGCATTCCTTTATATTCTGTTCCTGTAACT
Organism: Typopeltis vanoorti; assembly: GCF_054136105.1. Classification (NCBI taxonomy): domain Eukaryota; kingdom Metazoa; phylum Arthropoda; class Arachnida; order Uropygi; family Thelyphonidae; genus Typopeltis; species Typopeltis vanoorti. The sequence goes on from NC_143553.1 coordinate 35,674,120, forward strand.
ACTACATCATTTTCTGTTAACCAGATTTTGCTGATGCCAATAATTTTTGGTCAAGTTGAACTGACCAATGCCAAAAACTTTTCTCCTACTTGGGCATTTATTTTCACGCATTTCAACATCCCCTTGGGCCCATAGTTGCCTTTGCATAATGTCATTACCAGCCCATTCAGATTTGAAACCTGGGAAACTGCACTCGGATGTTCTGGCATTTCTGCGCTCCCACTCATTTGTCCCACTTATAGGCTTGGTTAGAGTCTTGCTTGATAGCTTTCTCGTGTAATAGCTGTAGTTTCTGATTTTGCACTTTCAAACTTTCGCTGACCAATTTCTCTAAACAAGCAACTAACCATTCAAATGCAGTCTGTCATATCAAAGTTCTTTTGTGGAGGGAATTTCATCAAATTCACTCCACACATCCATGAACTGCACACCATTCCTCCTGCACAATCTTCTTATTGAGATGCAGTCCTATCCTATGAGATCTTATCATATCAACAGCAGACTCACAATCTTTACTTTCTTACTCTTCATTTTTGCTTCTTTCAACAACTCTTTCATATCCTCTTTCAATGCATATTTATTACCTTTCAAATTATTTGTGCCTTCCAAAACAAGTAACTTTTCCAGTTCCTTCCTTCAGCAAACTAGCAGCTTCGCTAATATCTTTGATTTTTGCACCTGGGAAGCATATTTTTGTCACTTTCTTGTTAAGTTATAAGCGCTATGCTGTTTATATTCTGATATTAATTCCCTGTGTGTGGATGCATGCTAGCAAATATCTATTTTCTTTAGTCAACTCTGCAGATCCCTTGGGACAGTAGTCCTAGTTCCCTAGCCTAATTGTGAAAACATTGAGCTTTGTATTTTTGACAACAGGTATATTGGTTGTAATAGGTCCCTGGGGGGGGATAAAATTATACAAAATGCTGCCTAATTTCATTTTTTTTTTTTTTTCAGTCATGTATTATTGCCAAGTAACTTGGCTTCTTTTAAGCCTAATTTATACCATGATGATGTGGCCTTATTTATCAAAGAATTATTTTTCATTCTTGTATTAGCAGATCAAAAAAAAAATCTTTGTTTTGAATTTTTTTTTTACATGGTTGTTAAACATTATCTGAGTTGCTTGGTATCTTCTTTTTTCTCCTTTCCCGAATCTAGGCCTAGTGTCCTGTTGCAGTTTCATCCCAACATTTCATTGGTCTTGACCCCTTTGGTTAGTAGTTCATCTTCTTGGATATTTTATCATATGCCATTCATTCCAAATAGAAAGAGCAACTTTCTATATAATAGAAAGTTGCTCTTTCTATTTGGTTCTGTATTTTTCTATTTTTTTTTTTTAAATGTATTTATTTTTATTTTTTTATCAGTGTTTGGTTTTGTTCTTAGAGTATATCCTTATTTCTCTTTTTATCTAATCTTGTATAACCTGCTTGTTTTCTCATATATTTCATTTCTGCTGCAGCAATTCTTTTCTTATCTCTTTCTCTTATTGTCCCTGCTTCACTGCCATATAACATTGTTGGTTTTGATAAAATATTGTGCATTCTTGGTCTGCTTTTTTGGTAATGTGCTGGCCTTAATGTTTTGTTTATTATTACATTTACTTTGGAGAATTTGTTAATTTTGTTAGAAATGTCTAAATCTTTAGTGTAACTTAATTAATAACCCAAATAATTAAAATTATTGACGTTCAGTTATTTTGCATGTTATATTTTAGTTTTGATGAATTTTTTTACTTTGAATTCTGTTGTTTTAGTTTTTTTATTTTTGGAGAGATTGACATTTGTTTTGTTATGGGGGGGACTGAAAAGTTCTGATAAACACCTAGAACAAAAATATTAAAGCAACTGATATAACCACAAGTAAGAGCATATATTAAAACCTTTTAATCCCCATGTTTCATCAAATTGTAATAATTTATTTTTTTCTTTTAGGATATATAAGAAGCCATGTCAGAGGTTTTGAAGAAATTCAAAGACACAGGGACAGGCTGTCATCAAGTTTTTCATCCTGCAAGAAAAGTCCACAGCTGAGATTCACCAAGCTTTGCATGAGAGTTTAGGGGACTGCCCCAGCATATTCAACAGTTGGCAGATGGGTGGCCACGTTTAAAACTGGGCATCCTGAGACAACATATGCCCCCAGATCAAGAAGACCTTCCATGGCGATCATACCTGAAAACATTGATGCAGTGCATGCCATGATCCTTGATGATAGATGAATACCAGCCAAAACATTTCAAAGACAGTGGAGATATCCAGGGAATGAGTTGGGCTCATTATTCACCAACATCTGGACATGCAGAAGCTCTCAATGAAGTGAATCCCCAAATGTTTGAATGCTGACCAAAAGAGAGAACGTGTGCTATCATCTCAAGGGATTTTGGGTCATTTTGAGAAGTCAGGTACAAATTTTTTGGCTCATATTTGTGACTGTTGATGAAACATGGCTTCATCACTATGATCTAGAGACCAAACAACAGTCAGTGGAATGGAGACACAAAGATTCCCCATGGCCAAAGAAGTTCCAAACCCAAAAGTCAGCAGGGAAGGTTCTTGCCATTGTCGTTTAAGATATGGATAATGTAATCCTTATCAAGTACCTCAAAAAAAGGTGACAGCAGCAGTTTATTTGGCAGCTGCGAAGGAATTGAAGGAAAAATGTTGCGGGAAACTGAGCAGAGGCTTTTTGTTTTCATAGGACAACACACTTGCTCACGCTGCTGATGGAACAAAACAGACAATACACAACTTGGGCTTTCAATGTCTGCCTCATCCACCCTATTTGCTAGTGTTATGTCCCTTTTTATCCTAAGATTTTGTTTGTCTTACAAACTGCCTTCGTCTATATTCTTCTAACTTCTACTTTCAAGACATCACCAAAATTTCTACCAATATTTGAGCTATTGTTCCCCGTAGTATCCCTAGTATTTGTATTTTAACTGCGCCCTTTGGGATATTTAGTTTAAGATATTTTATACATAAACAGAGAAAAGGAACTCAAATATCTGAAAGTGTAACTATTGCAGTCGTGACACTATTTCTTGTTACTCAACATTAATTCCTTAAACTTCCCGTTTCTTAACATTAATTCCCCACGTGATTAGGTTCGAATGTTTCTAAGCGGTGCATTGGATTAGCAATATCAGACAACTTTTTTTATCATTAAGCAAAAGGTTTATTATTTCTCTAAACATGGTACATATCAAAATACTCAACTAAATTACTTACACACTAAAATTTTCTTAATACAAGTAGTTGGGCTATGATTCGACAAAAGTTAATGAAAATTTGTGGCGGCATGATCCTACGATCATGCCGCCACAAATTTTCATAGAAAACATGAATTCACTTAACATGGAAAAATTAGATCACCACACATTATTAGATTATTCAACTTCAAGTACACTAACAAAATCATTAACTACTCTAGCATGTACTTATGACAATTCCGATTCTCTACACATCACACTTGGTATTCAAATTCCTCAGGCTACTTGATTACTCAATTCACACTAATCAAACTCAATATCACAACTATGTCATTAACTTTCCTTTTACATCACAGTAGGCACTCAAGATTCTTAGGATAATTAATTATTCACAAATTATCAACACTAGCTAGCTTACTTTTAACACTCTCTATCAAATTCTAAAGTCCTATTGTAATATCTCCCTAATCACTTTAACAGCTCCGTATTATGACAATGGTACCTATCACAAACAACTTCTAGTTAACATAAGACAAATTTCACAATACCTTTCTTTAGCTTCACTTACAGGCCTTTACCTTCTACTGAACAAACTTGCATGCATAACTTCTTGCAATTCAGGGCTATATAAACATCTGCGGCGTCGGCTGTACTATCCGAAACGAGGACATCGATATTATCACAGCTTCCTATGACTCTATGGTATATTTCGTTTTCTACATAGGAATACGGGAATAGCTTTCCCGCTCACCTTCGACTCCTTGTTGTGACATGAGGATATAAGTCATATCTCTCCACTCAGGAACACCGTGAAATCCACTAGAAAACCAAACTAAAACCACCGCGACTATCCAAACGTTTCTTCTCCTCTGGCAAAAGGCAAAAAGGCCTCAAGCCTCCCTGACTATCTAAACGTCTTCCCCAAAACCCAAAGAAGCCTACTCTTCGAAAAAAGCCTTGAGGGGGGGGGGGTTACCAACCCTTTTATAGCTGCTCCCCTAACGGCGCCCTTTCTTACTTCCTTTTCCCGCCTCCTGCTTGTTTTCCGTCTGTCTACCAATTGGGTAGCATTTTGCCGCCATACGTCATTTTGATCGGCAACTCATAACGAAGTTTCTATCCGGGTATGGGCCCTAAGCGATATTCCGTTATTTCTCTTGTTAGCCTCTATCTTAACCCTCTTTTAAACCTTTTCTCAGAATTCTACTTAATGCTTAATCTGTAGCCTCTTACATAGCGTATTTCATGACTCATTCTTTTATGCTTATGCACTTAACTCTTTCATTCTTAATCGCATTACTACATTAATTCTTAGTTAGCTATTTATTTAATACAAATTCCTTGTTTAGTCATAATACATCTTAATACATTCTTTTCTTTTGTTATCTTAACTAAACAATAGACCTTCACATTTTACTCAATTTATACTGGATGCAAGAATATTTTATTAATTAAATTATCCTTTTTATGCAGGGTTTTTTTATTTATGTTATTTATTTTTCATGTTACACCATGATAACTGAGAATACTATATTCTCAAGATATCAGGTGTAACACTAGACCTGGCCCCATCTGACTTTGCTATTTCCAAATTTAAAGAAACATTTGAAAGGAACAAAATTTAACTGCAGATGAAGTCATATCTGAAGCTGAGGTGTCGTTTGTGCAACAAGGGAAAGATTTTTTTCTCAGGGGATCACATATGATGCAGCAACATTGCAAGAAGTGTACAACACTTCATTGAATATGTAGAATAATGTGCAGGTTATATGGTTCTACCTCAATTCCTTCATGGTGATTATCACAACTTTTCAGCACACCCTTGTATTAAATTCAATTCATAAACAGCTTTTTGTAGATTGTCTTCGGTTGTTCCAAATGTCACTTGGTCATCTGCAAACAGTAAAGTCTCTAAGATAAAATATATTTCTATTTAAATATTCCAAATAATATTGGAGTGTTGCTTGGTATGTACGAGGGGAGAGGGCTGGGAAGTTCTGATAAACACCAGAACAAAAATGATATTAAAGCAACTGATATAACCACAAGAAAGAACATACAAGGATATTAGAACATAAGTTAACTTCATAACCCTGCAACTAGTATGTTCTTTTTTGTGGTTATATCAGTTGCTTTAATATAATTTTTGTTCTAGGTGTTTATCAAAACTTTTCAGCCCTCCTCCCTCGTATATACCAATCAGAACTTTCCAGTCTCCTCTTGTATGCTACAAATATCAAGTTTGGAAGGAAATTGCTTATATGAAATAATATAATCACTATTTTGTTCACACATATATATATGTACATCTTTTTATTTATATATTGCTGTTAATTTCTCTAATTTTTTATATTTCTCTTATAATACCAGTAATTAGAGATTTGCTTACTATTACTGTAAGGAGCTGTCATTACGAGATGAATAGGAACCACTGCTGACAAAATTATTTACTTATAATCATGATCTTCTCCTACACAATAAGACCTTCTTCCACACATTTCACACAACACCCACTTTCAATAATTAAAGTTAATAAAATAATTGTTTTATTTTTTCAAAGTTGATTCTAATTGTAGAGAACTTGTATGGACGACTACAGGAACAGTTTATAGTGGATAGTTTTCTGTTGTTGATTTTTTTAGAATAGCATTGTGCCTATGAGGATGGCTTTGTCAAGGCTTTGACAATTTGTTACCATTAGTGATTTTGTTATAATGATGTTTGCTTTAGTGAGTGAATCATCTATAGAAGGTATCTTGACTATGTTGTTGCTGATATGGCTCAAAATATCAATAGCTTAAACTGGAACATTAAAATAATTTATAGCAAAATAAATAAAACCAAACCCATTGTTTAATTACAATTTACATTGATTACTAGAACAACAATAGAAAGGACTGTAAGCATTCACCTCATCAGTAATTAATGTTTTTTTGCTGACAATTGTGCTTTAGGTAACTCCACATGTGTTGCTTATTGCTAACACCGCCTATCAGTATTACCACCTTGTATAGTTAGTCATATAAAGTTCCTATTCATTTTTATTTATTCTTTTTAGATTTAAAAAAGAGAAAAATATTTACAGTTCATTTCGATTTTCCTGAAAGGGTCCCTAAGATTGAAAGTGTATGTGTAGCATGCCTTTTCATGTCATAGCACCTGTGATGAGTGTTACATTCTTGTTGTGTGGTAACCTACTTGGATCTCGCATAATTATCATTACAATATACAATGCAAGTGATATTGCAAGTATGGCTTTCAATTAGAACTACAGTATATCCCCCCCCCCCCAAAAAAGTAGCAGCAGTCGTTTATAATCGCATATTTTTATAGATATGAGTATTTGCTATAGTAAGTATAGCAAGTGAAGCTTGAGCTAGCTGCTGTCATACAGGAACTGCAGAGTATTTTCTTTTGAAATACAGCAAACATTCACTATAGTGATTCCCTAGAGACCAGCGACAATATTCTTATAGTACAAGGTTTTTGCAATACTGAATTTAGGGAAAACATACTGATTCTTCCCCCCCCCCCCATTGCAAAAGAGAACAAAAAAAAAAGTAATGGAGATAAAACAGAACAAAAGAAATCACTGGGAATGCAATGCAAAGCAGAAAACATAGAGGAAGCTGGGTGAAATAGAACAAAGAAAATTGTGAGAAATTGTAGATTGATGACAACATGCAAAGGATGGACCATAAAAAGAACTAGAAGAGTATGAAATTATAAAACTGAAAAATCCAGAAATAATTTCAAACTATTAAGTTAGCTTAATGTTACTTACCTGAAATCTGCATAATAAACTAAATATGTGCAGTCTGTACCATTAAAAAATAACCTAGAAACTATAGCATCTAATTAACTTTATAATTGGTTATATCCAATTATAAAAAGGATGGTAACACAAGTGATGAACATTAGTCTGCAATATCAGACTGGTAAGTGATTGATATATTTGTTGTGAATCCCAGCTTTCTAATTGAGCAGAAACCCAGTGATGTATGTTTTGCAGAAACTGATATTGTTCTCTTAGAGCTGAGATTAAAGAACCATCTTGTTTTGTGTTTGCAAGGTTCTTTATCCTTATATAGGGTAAAAAAATTCTAAATTTCTCGTTTAGAATTTGTTTTTAATGATATGGTGTGTGCATATTTAGTTTGTTATGAAGATTTTAAGTACCATAACATTTCAAAATTTAAACATTAATTCTGGATTTTCATTTTTATCATTTCATACTCTTCTGGTACTTTGACATTCATTATTACACTTGTACTTTCATATTGTATGCTTTGTGTCGTTCCTACCAGTCTTGTTTTCTGTTGTAAGTGTATGATTTCTCACCATTTCTTTGGTTCTATTTCACACAAATTATTTTATTTCTCACAATTTTCCTTTGTTTATTGATTGTGATGTCATTTGCTGTGAAATTCAATGAATTGGTTTTGAGCTTTTACTGTTTGAGATTAAATGACCTTAAATAGCATTTGTTCTGTGCTACTTAAGCTAGGACTTTTCCATATTCGTTATAGTGTATTATTTCAGTGTAGTAGCATTCTCATTATTGTGCATCTCACTTACTGCATGATACTCACTTTGTATCCTATTTCTAAATAATCCAAATTAGATAGTATGGTTCATAACAGGATGAATTAAAAATCCTGTCAACAAAATTCACTTTTCCCTAACTTGCTACTCATTCTCATATAGTGTTGGAATGAATGTACCTTGAATACCGTGTAAGAAGAAAGAAATTTCTTAATTGGAAAATTTGAAAATTCTGTTTCCTGCAAACAAATGCAGGTTGTAATTTCTAGAAAATTATGAAGAAAGGTTGTTTCAAAGATAAAGGTGGGGGGGTGGAGAGATTATGAATTGGAAATTTAAATTAAATTGGAAGTTTGTGTACTATACACTATACAGTATATTGCAATCTTGAATCAAAATGAATCAGTTAACGCCTTTTATTCCCTAATAGGGAGTAGGTGAGGCCTTTATACCCTATCTAGCTTTTGGAGACTGAGTGGGCAGTTCAATCTCCACTGGTAGCCCATCAGAGATAGCTGGCCCATGTCTATCACTAATTATAGGCAGTTACTGATGAAGAGAGGCCAGAAAACAAGTGCTGCCATCCCTTGGTGCCTAACAGGATATGTTATTATCTGAAATATTGTTGCTATGGTCGATTTTCTTGAGTTTATGGGACAAAAAACCCAAGCTTCCGGGAGGAAAAACCCACTTGCCCATGCCAGGGATAGAATCTTTGATTATATTATATTGTTTATATTTGCATAAAACGAGTTTCACATCTTATTTATATAGCCTGGATAAACATTTTTGGCTATTCACAAAAATTAAGGATGCTAAATTATTGTCTCATTTTTCACTTTCATTCGGCCTTGTAAGTTTTAATGTATTATTAATATTTTTTTATTTGATAAATATATGTAACATATTGGGTTGTTGCAAATGAAATGGCCGTTGAATGACTGTCAGGTTTCTACCGGTTGCTGAAGAAAGCAAGCGCTGAGGTATATGCAAATTTTTTGTCATGTGACAGCGTCACACGTGGGTGATGCAGTTGTAGTATTTGTTTCGTTCAATGAGCAATAAATATTGAATACTACCGACATCAAGTCAATCATGAAACCCAGTCAATTTAGGTTGCTATACCTTTACGAGTTCAAATTGGGAAATTCTGCAGCGGCTGCAGTAAAAAACATCAATAAAGCATTCGGTGGAGGAACAACTAATGAGAGATCCACTTGCCGTTGGTTTGCAAAATTTCGCTCAGGAGATTTGAGGCTACAAAACGAACCCCGTGGCCATCGTCCTTCCTCCATTGATTCGAATGAATTAAAGGATTTAATCAAATCGGATCCACGACAAACTGTACGAGAGATTGCCCAGACACTAAATGTACACTTCTCAACTGTTTCACGGCACTTGACAATAATAGGAAAAGTAAGGAAGCTCGACAAGTGGGTGCCTCACGAACTCACTGATGAAAACAAAACACGCCATTTGGAAGTGTGCTCTTCTCTCTTAAGAAGTAAAGAAGAAAGGTTCCTGCAATGAATTGTGACTGTGGATGAGAAGTGGATATTCTACGACAATCGTACATGTTCGTCGCAGTGGTTGGGAGTGAAAGATGCTCCAGGAAGCACTCCAAAGGCATCTCTGCATCCAATGAAGATGTTGTTTACTGTATGGTGGTCTTCTGCTGGTGTTATTCACTACTCATTCCTTCCACAAGGTGAAACGATAAATGTAGCTCGATATTATACAGATATGTGGCAAATGCATGACAAATTGTGCCTTAAGCAACCAGCACTTGTGAATATACATGGAGTCCTATTGCTTCAGGATAACGTCCGACCACATACAGCAGTGTCAACCGTACAGCAAATCAACAATTTGGGATATGAAATTGTGCCTCATCCTCCATACTTTCCTTACATTTCCCCAACAGATTACCATTTTTTCCGGCACTTGAGCCATTTTTTTTTGTTCAAGAAAGGCTTTGCGAATGATGCATCAATTTATTGGGCAGTGGAGGACTTCATCACTTCCAGAGACACTGATTTTTACAAATGTGGTATAAATGACTTTGCCACATGTTGGCAACAATGCATCGATGCTGCTGGAGATTACTTTGATTAAACAAGTATTCTTCTTTTTTTATTCTCTTCTTTTTCAATCGTCCTTAAAATCGGCCATTTCATTTGCAACAACCTGATATATATATTATTAAATGCAACAGAAATAATACTGCATGGCAAACTAGTGATTTTCTAGAGTGGGACAGTATTAATGCATAAACATATTTCATTTAAGCTGTGCTTAAAATACCATACTTGTAAAATTCCTTTCACCGTATTAGATGCTACTACAGTGAATTTGCTCACATCTGCAAACTAATTGAAAACTGATGTCTTAATCCCAGTTAACATTAGTGCAGTATTAAAGGGCATTCACTATAGCCAACTTCACTATAACAAACTATACCTCTTGTCTTTAGAAGGTAATTATAGTAAGTTAGCATTTTGGAATCTGAATTCAGTTAATATCTTTATTTCTCTTTATATAATGTGTTTTTATATCTTGTTATTGTAGTTTGGATAATATGTACAAAGAGCTTGAGAGCGATATTCCAACTTTTGAAGCTCCAAAGCATGGAAACTTAAGTGGATGGGCAAAACAAGGTATGAAACTATTGCTTTTATGTGTGCTTATGTTTTTATATACAGCAGCAAACAAATGAATCGAAACACTCACATTTTAAAGAAAAATTTCACTTTCACAAGAAAATAAGTGCAAAAATGACATTTTTCTTATTTTGCATCTCGAAACCATACTTTTATAATGGATTGAATTAAGTCATCCTTTAAAAATTAAAGATAACAAGAAATTATTACTTTGCGTAATCCTTTATCCAAGTGTAAGCAAACAAAGTTTGCATCTGAAGTATTTTCAGGACTGGGCAACTTGTGGTAAAGGTGGTATGGCTTCACATCACTTGCCTTAGTATCCCATAATGCAAAGCACATCTCCTTGCAGACATGTATAATGCAATGCATTATGAAGGATCAGTACCCAGACTGGTTTCGACCTTTATTGAGGTCTGTTCAGTGGGAGCCAGACCCTGGGTAGTGACCTTTCCGATAATGCATGGCATTATACATGTCTGCAAGGAAATGTGCTTTGCGTTATGGGATACCAAGGCAAGTGATGTGAAGTCAATTCCACCTTTACCACGAGTTACCCAGTCCTGAAAATACTTCAGGTGCAAACTTTGTTTGCTTACACTTGAATAAAGGATTAAGCCAAGTATATAATTTCTTGGTATCTTTAATTTATAGTATAACCAAGTGAAAAAACTTCCAACAATAAGTTATCCTTTGTATCACAATTTAATTTTCCATGTCTATTTTTCAATATGGCCCACAAATTTTCTATTCGATTAATGTCAGGAGATTTACCTGGCTACTGAAGAAGTTGGATGTTGTGATTTTTGAGGAACTCTTTCACTTTTTTTGGAGTATGGCATGGAGTGAGATCCTGTTGGAAGATGAATATTTTCTGAATCTGTGGGACGATTCTTTTCTCCAATTTTTTATGTATTGGTCACTTTTCATCATACTGTCAACAAGCACAAGTGATATCCTAGACCATCATGTGTAAAACAACCCCAGAGCATTTTTTTTTTTTTTTCTAGCTGTGTGTTTAGGAGCTTGTTGAAGGTGGACAGGAGAAATGTACTCACTCTCCTTGGATAAAGAAATGGCTCTCATCTGATAATATGACTTTCCACTTCTCAACAGTCCAATCTTTATACACTTTTGCTCACTGTAGCCTCTTTTTCTGCATAGCCTTTGCCAACAGTTTTTTTTTTGGTCTATGGGCAGTCATCTTTGCTTCCAACAATCTTAGAGATGGAGTCTTATGTCAGAAACAATAATTCCACTTTTAAGTCTACAGCAAACAATCTTGGATTTGTTTTGCTTTTCCTAACTAGCAAACAATCTGGAGTAAGTATATACTTTTCCTTTATTGTCTGGAGAAACAATACCTGTCTCTCTAAACCTCTTTAAAATCACATTAACAGTACCCAAACCAACACTACACTGATTGGCAATTTGTCTTTGAGTCATGGATTTGTGCTGAGAAAGAGTATAGCAATCCCTCAATTAATGCGTTCTTTAAAACAGGCGCATTAATCGAAAACACACTAATCGAATATAATAACCTATGGGAAAAAGTATAATTCATTCTTCAAATTTCTCTTTTGACCCTTAATTTTTTTATAAAAGAATAAAGGGAAACTTTCAGCAAGGAAGCTGAAAAACAATAAAACATATTCAGAATATAAATTTAATATTCTACTTGTTAACAAAGAATTGAGCTAACGTAGTTTGGCTGACATTCCGTTTCTTTTTTTTTCACACTACTGACAGTATGGCTCTATTGCCTCTTCAACTACTTCTGCAAATTTTACTTCATCAGGGTCAGCCTCTAAGCATTGCTGCTTAAAAACTTCGATTGTACGAAAAATATTTTAAACTGTTTCTGTGAAATCTCTGGGCTTGTCAGTGATTAAATTTTCTTCATATTCTTGCTGTGCATCTAATTTAGCTGGTCGGAATCACACAATTTCTCGGAATGAGATTTAATTTACTTAGATTCATTTGAAAATCCCTCTAAAATCATTTGCACAATAATGAAGAATGTGTTTCCAAATGGCTCACATATTGCTAGCAGTAATTTCATTACACTTTGCAACTTTATAACCAGGTTGAGATTTCTCTGATTTGGCCAAGTTCGAAGGCATTCACTTCCAAAAAAAAAGGCCGGTTTCATCTACATTAAATATTTGTTGGTCACAATAAACCCCTTCCACAATTTTCTTCAAAATCTATACATAATTTGTGGCCACCTTCTTATCTGCAGTTGTAGCTTCGCCTGTGATTAGAAGATTATGTAGGCTATTTCTCTTTTTGAAATGCTCAAGCCACCCGGTACTAGCATGGAGTTATTCTTATTTTCCATTATTGATTGCCCTTTTTTCAAGGTTGCAAAGAATCTTAATGCTTTTGATTTAATAAGGTCAGTGGTTAACACGATCCGTGTTTGATTATAATCTTTGATCCATGTAGAAAGAAGTCTCTCTAATTCAATGATTATAATACTTTGATTTCGAGTGCATGCATGCATGATGAATTTGAAGCAGTCTTACCTTTCTCTTTGTATTCAGCAGCTTTGCTTAAAATTGCTCTTATAGTTGATTCATCCATTTTTGAATTTTTGTTCTATCTTTGCTTTGGACTCACCATGTTCATGTTTTTAAAATTTTTTTTTATTATTATTTCAAGTTTTTCTTCCAATGAGATTATTTTTTGAATCATTTTTACACTTCCACTTTTTTGCTCACTAATTCTTTTACTCATGATGAAAATACTTTACAATAAAAAAAAGTAAGGAAAACAATTCCAAAGGAGGCATGAGTATGATCATCAGAATGCTATGTAATTAGCGGACAACAAATTTTAGCGGTAAATTTGGAACATAGTGTATATGGAAATAGTATAAGAAAAGTTTTAAAATCTGTAACATTTATTTTTAAGATGTATATAGGTGCACTAATTGAATTTGGGTATAAAAAAAATGACACACTAATTGGAGGTGCATTAATCGAGGGATTGCTGTACATGTTTTTGAATGCTTTCTTGGAGATGTATTCATTTTGTGCACAAAATGACTAAAACACTATGAATATCAACTTATTTACACAATTAAAAACACACAACACTATTAATAAACATAAATAGTTAAAGCGTGTAGTTCAACTAAAATAGTGAACCAAAACGAAAATAGTAAACTGAAACCAAATCTAAAATTATTGTGAACTGAAACAAAAACTTGACAAAAATTCAGCTTGTTCGGATTAATTTGCTTATTACTGTATGTGTTGTTAAGATTGGAATTTTTCACCCTTTTTTTTTTTTTAAATAATTTTTGTGAAAATTTTTTAAGCATACTTATGTTTTTGGTTAGAACTTTAATAAAAAAAAAATTGACAGATTGTAAAAAAGACTGTGTGAACTTGAAATGAATGTATAGTGCTCTGTGAAATATTAATTCAAAGAATTACATAGGATAAAAAGTAAACTTCAATTATTTTTACTTGAACAAGTGTTTCAGGAGAGTATGAATTTACAGGACAAGAATATTTTACTTACTACTTTTACTTAACTACAGGGGTGCTTAAGGGTCAAAGCTGTATAACTGAGAGGAGACCTCCACATAGCCTTTAAAGGAATGCGGAGAACCGACCAGGGCTTCTGACCTAATGTCCAATCCTCACCTTCTCGTGGTGCACCCTGTTGGGTATCTACCTGGATACTGAACGAATGAGGATGGGCTGGCAATTTGGGATTTAGCCGACCGAATTGTATTCTTATTGGTTAAACCAAAATAAAAAATGATGGTACAACATGACAAAATTTCATGCTGGCTGGGGTGTTGCCCTGTTAAACAAGGCCCCCGTTGTTTTCACCAGGGAACCAGGGCGAACAGCGAAAAGTCAGCTACTGGAACAAATCTGAAAACAAACCCCAAGTCAACATTACCAGAGTTAAAGATCAGTACTATCAACATAAGAAACCTGAATGGCAAAGAAATGGAGCTAGCTGAGGAATTAGATAAGTACCAGATCGACATAATAGGGGTGACTGAAACAAAAAAGACAAAAACTGGTGAGATCTTTCTGAGCAATAAATGCAAAATGTTATATTCAGGCAATGACAATCAAGGAAAAGAAGGAGTAGCCATAGTATTCAACACAAAATATGAGGCTAATCTTCTCGAATGGCAGCCAGTCTCAAGTAGAGTAATGTGGGCAAATATGAGAATGGGGAACTGGACAATGAGACTTATTTGTGCCTATGGTCCCACAGAAGGTTCTACTAAGGTAGAAGTGGAGGAATTTTTTGAAGCTTAAAAAAAAGCAACTGACACAATGAAAAAGGAAAAGTTGGTCCTTGTTGGGGATCTAAATAGCAGAGTAGGAAATGATTGTGAGACATACAAAAATATTTTGGGAAAATTTGGAGAAAAGAGCAAAGCTAATAATAATGGCAAATATCTGTTGGATTTCTGCTCAGGACATGGACTGGTTATTACTAACACCATGTTCCAACATAAAAATGTGCACAAATTCACATGGAGAGAAGAGGCTAGGAATAGGAAAAGTCTCATTGACTATGTTATTGTTGATAGTGATGTTTTCTCCCTGGTGCAGGACACCAGAGTGTACAGAGGATTTGAAATTGGAAGTGATCACTATTTAGTCTTGAGCAGGATAAAATTGAATTTCATATTGAAAAGAATAACATGTAAGAAAGTTTTAAAGCGAATAAAAGTTGAGCAGTCTCAGATGTGAACTGTAGACTAAAATACAGAAAGATTATTGAAAAGAAAATGAAAGAGTTTGAGAACAGGAATCAAACCTTGAAGATTCAGTGCAAACTCTGAAGAAAACATTGATTGATTCTGCAAGAGAGGCATGTGGTGAGGTTGTGTGCAAGGATAAAAAAATCAGAACTCCCTGGTGGACACAGGAAGTTAAAGAGGCAGTGAAGGAAAAGAAGAAAGCATATCAAAAGTTCCTGGCAAATAAGTCAGCTTTTACTCTTACAGAATACAGAGACAAATGTAAGAAAGCTAAACAGTGTGTAAAACTAGCTTAACAAAAGTCATGGGAGGACTTTGGCAAGAATATAGAAAATAAATATCAAGAAGGTGGCAAAATATTCTGGAGATTGTTGAAGAAGCTTAGGAATGGAGGAAAGAGTGCTATAAAAGGAGCTAGAGATGATAAAGGTGACATGAAAACAGGAGAAAAAGATATCCTTGAAGTATGGAGTAATTACTTTGAAAAACCGCTAAATGAAACAAGCAGTGATGACAGCACAGTGATAAAAAAACACTGACCATGCATGCAGTCAGGAATACATATCCATACTTGAAGTAGAAAAAGCCATCAAAGGCTTGAAATGTGGAAAGGCAGCAGGAGTAGATGATATTCGACGAGAAATGCTGAAGTATGGTGGTATAAAAGTCTTACAGTGGCTGCACTGCATAGTTCAGAAAGCCTGGACAGAGGGACGAATTCCCGATTATTGGAGTAGAGCTCTCATAGTACCCATATATAAAAAGGGAAATAAAACTGAATGTGAGAATTACAGAGGTATATCCCTACTGAGTGTTCCTGGCAAGATCTATGGAAGTATACTTGAGAAACGGTTGAGAAGAATTCTGGAAGAAAAGCTTGGTGAAGAACAAGCTGGATTCATGCCAGATAGAGGCTGTCAGGATCAGATCTTCACTTTACGACAAATAGTCGAGAAAGCATGGGAATACAACAAAGATCTGTATTTAAGTTTTGTCGATTTGGAAAAGGCATATGACAAGGTGCCAAGAGAGAAGCTATTCAATACGCTGCAGTTATATGGTGTCAATGGGGCATTATATCAAGCAATACTTAGTCTTTATTTGAGTTGTAAGTCACCAGTTAGAATTGAAGGAAGTACAGGAAGATCGTTTAATGTTAAATCTGGTGTGAGACAAGGATGTACATTATCCTCTCTGTTATTCATCATCTATATGGATCACATTATGAAGGAATGTGGTATTAAACCTGAGCTGACATTAACATCTCCAATATCAAAATTGGAGATGTTAGTGTCAGCTCTTTGCTTTATGCGGACGATGTTATACTTCTAAATAAATCTTCTACAAGTCTGCAAGATTCCCTAACTAAATTGAATAACTGTTGTAATAGATATGGTATGAAGGTCAGCAATAAAAAGACAAAGACAATGAAAATAGGCAGAATCATTGAAAATGTCAACTGTGTTGTGAATGGAGAACCTGTGGAACAAGTAAAACATTTCAGCTACTTAGGCACGATTTTTACTGAAGATGGTAAATTAAATATAGAAATAGACAACAGAATCAGCAAAGCTGGTATGGTGGGAAGTCAATTGAATAAATTCATATGGAATAAGAGAGAAATTAGGCTGAACACTAAATTAGCTGTATACAAGACAGTGTTCAAACCAGTTTTAACTTATGGATCTGAGAGCTGGGTCAGAAGTAAAACACTTGACCAAAGACTAGAGACCGCAGATATGAGAGTCCTGAGAAAGATTAGAGGCGTGAACAGATGGCATCAATGGCAATATCATATTAAAAATGAGGATATTAGGAAAGAACTTGACATTGTCAGCATCCAGGAATGCGTTAGCAAGCTAATCTCAGGTGGTATGGTCACTTAAATAGAACGGGAGAGGAAAGATTAGCGAAACAAGTGTTCTCTGCCAGGTTGGCAGGAAAACGACCCAGAGGAAGACCAAGATATAGGTGGATTGATATGGTACAAAGTGCCTTAGACGATAGAAATATAAGATCTGATAATGTTGGAGTCTTGACAAGTAACAGACTGATTTGGAGGAAAATTGTAGATAGGAAGTTAGTAATGATGTAATTTTTTCATGTAGTACTGTCATATCCTGTACACCCCTTGAGGGTACATGGCAGGAATTTGATGATGATGAAGAATATTTTACTAAGAAAGGCAAAAAAGACATTGAAAGTCTCTGCCAACTGAGAAATATATTACAAAGTATCCTCAACCTCTTCCAGTCTTTCGGTATATCAGTTATTGTGGATGAAGATAGATTAATGTACCAGTGAGTGAAAACTTCTCCTCTCCCACACACACACACCCACACACACACACACACACACACACACTATCAGTTCAGAAAATGAAACATATGTTGATATTCGGGATAAGTATCATCATCATTGAACAATCAGTCTTTTTAAAATTCAATTAATTCTGCATTCAGAATTAGTTGATTTTAAAATGACTGAAATGTATATTAATGATTTTTAATATACTTCTCAGAAATTTTTATTTCTAATTTTTTTTTAAATAATTGAAATGAAAATTATGTGCAAATATTATATACATGAAGGAAGGATGTCCAGAAGGACCTGAAATCCGACCTATTAAGGATGTATATTTCTGACTAAAGATCTAACAGACAAGTTTAGGTGTCGAATGTTATTCATAACTTACTTTAATGGGATTAACAATACCAAATGAACTATTTAAAAAAAAAAGAAAGAAAAAAAAAGAGGTTTAAAAATTGGCTTATATTTCACTGAATATCAAATCATCTTCAAAGCACAATGCAGCATGTTATAGTTTGCATGCAACAATTAGTAAGTGAAACACTTCAAACTGTAACAGACAAAAGATATCAAGTACTAATTTGACACCCTTTAATATTGTTGATCTTAATAAACAGTTGATCTTAAGATAACAGTCTCCCAAATTTTTGGCAAATTAATGCAACCATACTTGTTCAGGTTAGGAGAATTCTTCATAGCCATGCCTGACTCTAAAAATAATGTTTTGGATCTGTAACAACTTCTAAGTAGCACATTGGTTTTCTTCCATCTGATCCTGTGTGAAGGGGTGTCCAAACTGTGGTTTGAACATGAATAAAATGAATGAACCTTTATTCATTTGTGTAGCATCAGATGTGTCATTTAAGAAGTGAGTTAGTATATTATCATTTTCAGAACTATTGATTGGATTTGAAGTTAACTGGAGAAGGTCATGGTTAAGAATTGATCACTACAATGGTAGATTTGTCCACCATAGAAGACAGACAATAAGATGGGAACTTAAAAGCTCTTGTGCCCCATCATCGAAAAATTACATCTTTACTAACTTCTTATCTACAATTTTCCTGTAGATAAGAAGTTACCTGTCTGTTACCTGTCAAGTCTCCAACATTATCAGATCTTATATTTCTGTCTTCTAAGGCACTTTTTACTATCAATCCACCTATATCTTAGTCTTCCTTTGGGTCTTTTTCCTACCAACCTGACAAAAAACATTTGTTTTCTAATCTTTCTTCTCCCATTCTGTTTAAATGGCTATACCACCTGAGATTAGCTCTGCTAACGCATTCCTGGATGCTGACAATATCAAGTTCTTTCCTAATATCCTCATTTTTAATATGATGTTGCCATTGATGCCATCTGTTCATGCCCCCTAATCTTTCTCAGGACTCTCATGCCTTTTGTCGTTAGTGTTTGATCAAGTGTTTTACTTCTAACCCAGCTCTCAGATCCATAAGTTAAAATTGGTTTGAACACTGTCTTGTATACAGCAAAATTTAGTGTTTTGGCTAATTTCTCTCTTATTCCATATAAATTTATTCAGTTGACTTCCTACCATACCAGCTTTGTTGATTCTGTTTATTTCCATATTTAATTTACCATCTTCGCTACAAATCGTGCCTAAGTAGTTGAAATGTTTTACTTGTTCTATAGGTTCTCCATTCACAATGCAGTTGATATTTTCAATATTTCTGCCTATTTTCATTGTTTTTGTTTTTGTCTTTTTAATGCTGACCTTCATACCATATCTATTACAACTGTTATTCAATTTAGTCAGGGAATCTTGCCAACTTGTAGCGGGTTTATTTAGAAGTATAACATCGTCTGCATAAAGCGAAGAGCTGAGATTAACATTTCCAATGATATCAGGTTTAATACTACTTTCCTTCATAATATGATCCATATAGATAATGAATAAAAGAGGGAATAAAGTACATCCTTGTCTGACACCAGATTTAACACCTTCCTGTACTTCAATTCTAATAAAGACTAAGTATTGCTTGATATAATGCTCCATTGACACCATATAACTGTAGCATTTCGAATAGCTTTTCTCTTGGCACCTTGTCATATGCCTTTTCCAGATTTAAAAACTGTAGATCTGGAAAATGTCCTGAGCAGAAATCCAACAGACTTTTATACTTCCATACTTGAGCATTTCTGGTCGAATATTATCTACTCCTGCTGCCTTTCCACATTTCAAGCTTTTGCTGGCTTTTTCTACTTAAAGTATGGATATGTATTCCTGACTGCATGCCTGGTTAGTGTTTTTTTTACCACTGTAGTGTCATACAGATCTCTTATGTTTCCATGATTTCTCAACTATTTGTTGTAAAGTGAAAATCTGATCCTGACAGCCTCTATTTGGTCTGAATCCAACTTGTTCTTCACCAAGCTTCTCTTACACAATCCTTCTCAAACTTTTCTCAAGATACTTGCCAGGAACACTCAGTAGAGAAATACCTCTGTAATTCTCACAGTTAGTTTTATTTCCCTTTTTATATATGGGTACTATGAGAGCAATACTCCAATCATCTGGAATTCGTCCTTCTGTCCAGGCATTCTGAACTATGCAGTACAGCCATTGTAAGACTATACCTCCATACTTGAGCATTTCTGTAGGGATATGTATTCCTGACTGCATGCCTGGTTAATGTTTTTTTACCACTGTAGTGTCATCACTGCTTATTTCATTTAGCAATTTTTTGAAGTAATTACTCCATACTTCAAGGATATCTTTTTCTCTAATTTTCGTGTCACCTTTATCATCTCTAATTCCTTTTACAGCACTCTTTCCTCCATTTCTGAGCTTCTTCAACAACCTCCAGAATATCTTGCCAGCTTCTTGATATTTATTTTCTATGTTCTTACCAAAGTCCTCTCATGACATTTATTTATCTAGTTTTACACAGTATTTAGCTTTCTTACATTTGTCTCTGTATTCTCTGAGAGCACAAGCAGACTGATTTGCCAGGAACTTTTGATATGTTTTCTTCTTATTTTCTTTCACTGTCTCTTTAACTTTCTGTGTCCACCATGGAGTTCTGCTTTCCCTATTCCTTACAGACAACCTCACTACATGCCTCTCTGTCTGAATCAATCAGTGTTTTCTTCAGGGCTTGCCACTGAATCTCCAATGTTTTTGTTCCCGTTCTCGTACTGTTTCATTTCTTTATTCAATCATGTTTGTGTATTTTAGTCTACAGTTCACTTCTGAGAGCTGTTGAACTTTTATTTGCTTTAAAACTTTCTTACATGTTATTCTTTTCAATATGAAATTCAATTTTATCCTGCTCAAGATAAAAAAAAGAAAACATCACTATCAACAATAACATAGTAAGACTTTTCTTATTCCTTGCCACTTCTCTCCATGTGAATTTGTGCACATCTTTATGTTGGAACATTGTGTTAGTAATAACCAGTCCACGTCCTGAGCAGAAATCCAACAGATATTTGCCATTATTATTAGCTTTGCTCTTTTCTCAAAATATTTTTGTATGCCTGACAATCATTTCCTACTCTGCTATTTAGATTGCCAACAAGGACCAACTTTTCCTTTTTCATTATGTCAGTTGCTTTCTCTAAAGCCTCAAAAAATTCCTCCACTTGTGAGGTGTGCCTACCATTCAAGATTAGTCTCGTATTTAGTGTTGAATACTATGGCTACTCCTTCTCTTCCTTGATTGTCATTGCCTGAATATAAGATTTTGTATTTATTGCTCAGAAAGATCGCACCAGTTTTTGCCTTTTTTTTTTTTTTTTTTTCTTTCACCTTATTATGTCAATCTGGTACTTATCCAATTCCTCAGCTAGCTCCATTTCTTTGCCATTCAGTCTTCTTATGTTGATAGTACCGATCTTGAACTATCAACATACGAAGCCTGATGTGCCCCAAAACCATTCAAATGCTTTGGTGATATCAAAGCAGTAGCTTGTTTCTTCAAACTTTTTCATGGCATTTGTATTTGGATAAGCAAAGAGGAATATCATGATCACCACTAGTTGAATCCATACTGGAAAGTATTAGTCGAGAAGGCAGTTAATATTTATCTGCTTTGGTAGGTGCCTTATTGTGATCTTTTTGAGAAAGGTACAAAAAAGTATCGTTATTTTGTCATTTATGTTCATTTGCTTAAGGAATAAAGCTACATCATTAGGTAGAATTTGACATAGGAAAGTGGAGAACTGGCAGGAACTTCTGATCCATTATCATATCCTTGCCTTCCTGTGCACCATTATCCATCGTTCAACATCAATTTGCATGCTGGATAATTGAAAATTAGCAATTGATTTGAGACTTAGCTAACCAAAATGTATTCATTTACATGACTGACTATATGTACGTCATACAGCAGTATTAATCAAATAGCACTGTGTGATGACCCATAGTGTTTCACCTGGTTATAAAAGGTCCCTGCTTTTTTTTTTTTATCAGGCAGTGGCAGTCACGGTGAACAGTAAAAAGTGGTTATAAGACCAATATGGCACTATCATCTGTAAGAAGCATCAATAGAAAATAGGGAGCTGGCAGAAGAATTATAGAAATACTAGGCTGATGTAATTTGTGTCACTGAGACTAAGAAGAAGGGGGGGGGGGAAAGCAGGTAAAATTCTTCTAAATAATTATTAGATGATTTTTTAGGAACTAGAGATTAGGAAAAATAGTGATTAGTTCAGTACGAAACAAACTTGTTGAATGCTAGTCCATTTTGTGTAGTGTTGTGATGTGTGCAAATTTCAGAATGGGAGATTAGACATAGAATAATTTCTTATTCCGTTATCCAGTAGAAGGTTCCAGCAGTTAAATTGGAGAATTTTACAGGTCATTAGAAGGGGCAGCCAACAAAGAGAGAGAGAGAGAGAGAGAAACAAAAAAGTTAGACATCCTACAGAGTAGAAAATGAATCCTAGACATCTAATATTTTGAGAAAATTTAGAGATTTTTTACTCTGATTGTGAACTCGTTATCACTATTACTCATAAAAATGTGCATAAATTCACATGGAGAGAACATGCACAAAACGTTTTATATTATCATCGATAGTGTTTCTTCAGGTGGGTCCAAGATAGAAGACACTACTGGCGATTTGAAATAGAAAATGACCATAATGTTGCTCATCTGGCATATCTAGTAATCCTCCTTAGCTTCACACCATCCAAACTGACTATTATGGTTCCAGTCTGGTGATAACTAATTGTAATTTTATTTTATCATCACAGAATGATGACATTAACAATAAAATCTATCCTATACATCTACTACAATTCGCATGGAGAGGAGATGCCAGAAGTAAGTCTCATTTCACAATATTATTGTTGAAAGCAGGTATCTTCATTCTGGTTTTCAGGACATGAGGATGCAAAGGATTTGAAAATGCAAGTGATTACCATCTAGTTTAAAGCAGGATAAAATTGAATATCATATCGAAAAATGTAAGAATGTGTTAAAAATGAATTAAACTTGAGCTTTCAGAAGTGAAGTTTAGACTCGAATACACACATTATTAAAGAAAAAGTGAAAGAGTTTGAAAACAATAACCAAATCTTGGAGATTAATTGCTAGATACTAAAAAAATATAAAAAATAAAAATAAATATATATATTGACTCATAGTTTAAGCCAATAAGAATACATTTTTTGGTCGGCTTAGCATCCAGGAATGTGTTAGCAGAGCTAATCTCAGGTGATATGATGACTTCAACAGAATAAGAGAAGAAAGATTAGCAAAACAAGTATTCTCTGTCAGTTTGGCAGAAAAAAGACTCAGAGGATGACCAAGATATAGGTGGATTGATATGGTAAAAGTGCCTTAGAAGATAGAAATATAAGATCTTGACAATATCGGAGTCTTGACAGGTAACAGATTGATTTGGAGGAATATTGTAGATAGGAAGTTAGTGATGAGGTAAGTTTTTCATGTACTATCATGATATCCTGTACATCCCCTTGAGGGTACATGTCAGGAATTTGATGATGATGATATTGACTCGTGAAAGAGGCATGTAGTGCATTTGTCTGGAATGATAGAAAAATCAGCACTCAATGATGCACTGAGGAAGTTACAATTGAGCAAAAGAAGAAAGCTTATTGAAAGTTCCTGGCAAGTAAGTCAGCTTGTTCGCTGAGAGAATACAGAGAAAAATATAAGAAAACAAACCACTCTGTAAAAGTAAGTAAATAAGTCATGAGAAGACTGGTGTTGGATCTTGAATGAAAAGATTTTGTTCAAGATTCAACAAGTTTAGCTAAACAATAATGAAAATGCTTGTACATAGGTAAAGATACTAATTGCTTAAAGAATCATATGCTAGTACAATTTTTGTAATATTACTTAAAGGTAAACGATGTCATTTGTTTGTAAGAAATTATAATGGAAGAAGTATTCTTTATAAGATATATGTTAGGGCATAGTAACAGAAGTTCAAAGCCCACTAACGAACACTTTGGGTGAATTGTGTAGCCTATAGCAAATTGTTTATGTGCGGAACGGCATGTGCTCGATGTTTTCCGGGAAGACGAGGCACTCGCACGGAGTTCTCCAGGAAGACGTGAATAGAATATACGACACGTGCACAAAAGAGGGTGCTGAGAGCAGAGGTATGGTAGTGAAGAGGGCGCCAAAGGTAGAAGGTATAAAAGGGGTTTGACCCCCCCCCCCCCTTCGAGGGACTTCTTTGGCTTCTTCTTTCTTGAGGTCTTTAGTCTGCTTTAGATTTTCTTGTGGAGTCGGAGAGAGTTCGGGATCTTATCAATAGTGTGTAGCTATTCACCTGTCATCGGTTTGCGATGTTGTATGGAAGGAATCAACGAGGAGAGAATTGGTAGCCTCCCGAATAAGCTTGAAGGAACTGGGCGCTATATACGTCCACGTGGGTCGATCCGAGCCATGCTGTTTCTAGTCTACGATGGGAAGGAAAGGCAGAACAATGAAGTCCAAGTCTAGCCTGTGAGGCAATCGTCTAGGAGAAAATTAAACATTTCGTGGGATGAAGTAAGAAAAATTGATAGACTGAATGAGTTTCCAGAAATATGGTAATGTAAAACTTTTGTTAATTCTTTTGTTAAGAAAGAAAGGAATATTGTGATATAGAAGAAAAGAGATGTTATGTTTTAGAACTCTCTACTTGTGGGAAGAAGGACTATAGTGAATGTTAGATAGCAGTGTCTTAAATCTAAAGGCTATTTCTCAAGTATTTATTGTTGTAAGTAATGATCTATAAAGTTACCGATGTGATTGTCTTGAGAGTATGTGTAGACTAGTAAGGATATTTAGAAGATGTTAACAAAACTTAGTGCTGTGAAATTAACCTATGATTGAATATGTTGTATGAATTACAGTTGCTATGTTTAACTTTATAACTTAGGATACCTCTATTCCAATTGAGTATGTTCTTGTGAATGTGTAATCTTAGGAATTTAATAAATGTATCTTGAATATCTTAACTTGTTTTGTGCCTTGAATCGAATCCAATGCACCGCTTGCTAATATCTGAATCTGAGCGGGAAAGAATTATATGACAGAGACCACGACTGCAAACTAAAGTATTTTAAGAGAGATAGATAAAATCGAGATAAAGAGTAATTAATATATTGATTAGCTTAGTGTATTTTCTGGAGGTTACTCCTTGGTTAAGAGGAATTTCTAACCTAAGGATCTGGCTGGCGCAGCTTGATCAAATAAATATTGCCAGAACCTGATTAGGAGGTGCTGAGGATCGGACTCTATTCAGAAGTCTACCCTTTGTTAATTATTTAATATACTTAATCATTCTAAGAAACGGCCAGTTGTGTGGATAGATTTTACTGTAGATAAGAGAGTACAGTGTTCTGATATTGGCGTGTGTATAGACCATAGAAGTATATAGTTAAAGTTATAACACTGCACAGTGATAATTTAAGATAAGTGATATAAGTAGGAGAATATAATAAAGTATAAAATTAAGAAATGTCACGACATAACACTGGTAATAACATAGACAATAAATATCAGAAAGGTGGCAATGTGTCTTGGAGGGGCTATTGAAAAAGCTTAGAAATGGAAGGAGTACTGTGAAAGGAATCAGAGGTGATAAAAGGGTCATAATATTCTTGATGTCTAAAGTAAATATGCTGAAAGATAGCTAAATAAAACAAGCAGTGACAGCAATTTGAAAAAGCAATAATAAACTTGAAATGTGGAAAAACAGCTGGAGTAGATGATATTTGATTAGAAATGCTCAAACATAAAAGTTTTATAGTGCTACACTGCATAGTTCAGGAGGCTCAATCAGAGAGGTTGAATTCGAGTTGATTGTAGCAGAACTCTCATCGTACACATCTGTAAAAAGGGAAATAAAACTGAATGGGATAATTAATAGGAATTTCCCCACCGAAGTGTTCCTGCCAAGATTTATACGAGTATACTTTCAGGGAGGATAGAGAAGATAGGATGAGGATATACTAGGATATACTGCTGATGATAGCAGATGAATTGCAGACAAAAAGAATAGGAGATAGGCTGGAGGGCGGCCGTTCATTTGAAGCAATTAGGTGCGAGATCCAAGTCAATATGACAAAATATATGGTTGCTGTTACAGGCCAGGGGATTCCAGGAATGATCTGGAAGACATGCATAAGCAAATTAGTATTGGTGCAGGTCAAGTGATTAATATTGGGGGAAGGACTTGAATTATGGAGATATCGATTGGAAGGAAGAAAGATGAGATGGCAGGAAGGAAATGGAATTTATACACCTACTGGGACATAATTACTGGAGGCAACGTGATGGATGGGGGGGGGGAACTCGGGATGCAAGAGTATTGGACCTGGTCATACAATCAGAAGAGCTATCCATAGTGACCAGCTATATTTCCTCTGAACGTAAGTTCATCTATGGGATTAGATGGGATTTTCTGATTTTCTTTGAGCACATGCGAGGAAAAACTAGCAATGCCTCTGACTAGGCTCTTTAAGGCTCTGTTGGAGTTCCAAGGGATTAGAACGAGAGCAAAATAATTCATGTGCATAAAGAAGGTTATAAGACTGCAGCAGCAAATCAGTATCTCAGAAGTGGTGATAAAAGTACTGGAAAAATGGATCAAAAAGAGAATTCAAGAATTGAGTGGAGAAGAATATGATACTGTATGAGGAGTGACATGGCTTTCTGAAAGGTTGGCCATGCCTTAGTAATTTACTTTTTTATAATAGTGGCAGCTGAGTTGGATAAAGGAAATTGCTACGTGATGATTCTGCTGAATTTTGCCAAGGCCTTTGACAGAATACCACATAAACTCTGTTACACAAATTAGAACAAATTGGGATGGATATGATACTGGTTTTGTGGATAATAGAGGAGCAGAATACTAGTGTGCTACAAGGCTCAGTGCTAGGACCACTAATGTTTAATTTGCACATAATTGATACAGGAAATCTGAAAGAAAATATTTAGTTCTTTGCTGATGATGATTCAAACTTAAGTAGAGTAATAGTTAATCAAGACTATGTAGAAAGCTTGCAGGATGATTTAAATTAGCTGTCAATATGGACAAAAGATAATGGGTGTCAGTTTAATGCAGAGAAATGTAAAGTTATGCATTTTGGGATAAATAGATTGTAAACTGTGTACCACATTGATGAAACTGTACTCCATGAAATACATTCTTCTGAAGCTATGGATTTAGGAGCGGTGGTAGACAGAGTTGAAGTTTAGAGAGCATATTGCTAAGGCTATTGAAGGCTTGACTATTGAAGAAAACTAACAAATAGAGATAAAGAAATTGTTATTCCTCTTTGAGACCTTGATTTGTCCACATCTGAATTGCTATTCTCAGTTCTGGTCTCCTGGGTTTCTTGGAGATGAGGAAATGTTGAGAGGATTCAGAGACAAGCAACCAAGATGGTGAGTGGCCTGTGGAATGTTCCCTTATCAGAATAGCTTGAGGATGTGGATTGCAGAAGTTAGTTGATAGAAGATAAAGAGGGGATATGATAGAAACATTTAAGTTGCTTAACCTCCTACCGGCGATGGTGGATGAAATAGTGAGACCAAATTGCACTTCTTATCCACGTTATTCAATATGTGTTACAGAATCGTATCCAGATTTTGCTGGATGTCTATAGATGTCACAGCCAGTTGGAGTGTTAAATGATTTTATAGGATTGATGCAGGGGAAATGTTTCAGCCCTTGGTTAGAGGGGAGAGAACAAAAGGTCATCCATGGAAGTTGAATAAAGATGTGATTAGTATGGGTATTAGGTGAGATTTTTTGTTTGGAGAGTCCGTTAATGAGTTCAAGCAGAGGTATGAGTGATTGTGAAGTGCCCGTGCAATAATAATAATAATACTTGACAAGAGGTTGAAAAAAATTGTGGAAGGGAAACCTAGAGAAGAACAAACAGGTGTTGTCAGTATCAGATTTTCACTTTAAAACAAATAGTTACAAAATTATAGGAATATAGCAATGATCTGTATTTAAGCTATACTTTTATAGCTTAAATATACTGCATAATTCAGAAGGCCTGGTTAGAAGGTCGACTTCCCGATTATTAGAGTAGCGCTCTTATAGTGCCAACCGGAAAAAAAAAAAAAAAAAAAAAGGAATAAAGCTGAATGTGAGAGAATTACAGATTAATTTCTCTTTTAAATGTTCCAGGTTAGATTTATGCAAGCATACTCGAAGAAAGGTTGTGGAAGAGAAACTTGGAGAAGAACAAGTTGGGTTCAGACCAAATAGAGGTCGTCAAAATCCAGTTTTCACTTTAAGACGGTAGTTGAGAAATCATGGGAATATGACAAGGATCTGTACTTTAGATCTGAAAAAGGCACATGACAGAATATGCCAAGGTGCCCAGAGGAAAGCTTTTCAAAACACTTCAATTATATGGAGTGAATCAAACATTATACAGAGCAATACATAGTCTATATTTAAGTTGTTAGTTAGCAGTTAGAATTGGAGGAAATACAGGAAGATGGTTTGTAAAATCAGGGGTGAGACAAGGATGCACCTTATTTCTGCTCTTGTTCATCATCTAAATGGATCACATTATGAAAGAATGTGGCATCAGGCCAGAATTGGAGATGTCAAACTTAGCTGTTTGCTTTATGCAGATGATGTTGTACTCTTAAACACATCTAATGTGCAAGTCTCCAGGATTCTCTAACTAAATAGAATAACAGCTGTAACAAATTTGGCTTGAAAATCAGCAATAAAAAGACCAAAACTATGAATAAATTTCTAGCAGAAGCTTAGAAAATTTCAGCCGCATTCTGAATGAAGATCTATAGAACATGCAAAATATTTCAGCTTATTTAGGCACAGTTTTTAGTGAAGATAGGTTAAATCCTGAAATAGACAGCAGAATAAGTAAAGCTGTATGGTAGGTAGCTGGCTGAATAAATTTATATGAAATAGAGAAATTACAGTACAGCAAACTACCAGTATACAAGATAGTGTTCAAACCAGTTTTAAATTATGGATCTGATAGTTTGGTTAGAAATAAAGCACTTGATCAAAGATTAGAGACCACAGATATGAGTGTTCTGAGAAGAAGTAGGGAAGTTAATTGATGGCATCAATGGCAGAATCATATTAAAATGAAGATATTAGAAAGAAACTTGACATTATTATTATTCAGGAATGTGTCAGCAGAGCTGATCTAAGGTGGTATGGCCACTTAAATAGAATGGGTGAGAAAATGTTAGCAAAACAGATATTTGATACCAATATGGCATTAAGAGACCCAGAGGAAGACCATGGTCTAGGTTGATCGATTCACTCAGAAGTGCCTTAAAAGCGCGAAATGTTAGATATGACAATATTGGAGTTCTCATAATAGACTGATTTGGAGGAAAATTGTTGATAGGAGATTAATAATAATATCAGCTTAATCATGTAGTGCTGTCATAGTAACCTGAACATCCCTTGGGGGGGTGGGTACACATCAGGAAATTGATGATGAGATCGGGTAAATGCATATAACAAAGTGCTAAGAGTAAAGCTGTTCAAAATGCTACAAGTTGTATGGTGTAAAAACGGGACTTTATGTTGAGCAATACATCATGTATTCTTGAGTTGTATGTCAGCAGTTAGAATTTGGGATACAGGAAGATGGTTTAATAAAATTAGTTTAATCCTTTATCCAAGTGTGAGCAAACAAAGTTTGCGCCTGAAGTATCTTCAGGACTAGGGTAAAGTGATACAACACCAGGGCAACTCGTTGCAAAGGTGGAGAAAGCTACCAACACTCCTAACTCAGTATCTCCTATAATAATGCAAAACACATCTCCTTGCAGATCTGTCTAATGTTATGCATTAAAGGAAGGGCCACTACCCAGACTAGTTTCGACCTTTATTGAGGTCTCTTCAGTGGGAGCCAGGCCCTAGTGGAAATACCAGGCAGAAGCATTAGCAGGTCATCTCTACCTATATGAGTTGCCAAATGGTGTGCCACCCTTTTTTAATAAATTACTCTGGATTTAGAGAAAGATGTTGAAAGTTTATTTTTTCACTTGGTTAGAGTATAATAAAATTAGTTTAATCCTTTATCCAAGTGTGAGCAAACAAAGTTTGCGCCTGAAGTATCTTCAGGACTAGGGTAAAGTGATACAACACCAGGGCAACTCGTTGCAAAGGTGGAAAAAGCTACCAACACTCCTAACTCAGTATCTCCTATAATGCAAAACACATCTCCTTGCTGATCTGTCTAATGTTATGCATTAAAGGAAGGGCCACTACCCAGACTAGTTTCAGGCGCAAACTTTGTTTGCTCACACTTGGATAAAGGATTAAACTAATTTTATTATACTCTAACCAAGTGAAAAAATAAACTTTCAACATCTTTCTCTAAATCCAGAGTAATTTATTAAAAAAGGGTGGCACACCATTTGGCAACTCATATAGGTAGAGATGACCTGCTAATGCTTCTGCCTGGTATTTCCACTAGGGCCTGGCTCCCACTGAAGAGACCTCAATAAAGGTCGAAACTAGTCTGGGTAGTGGCCCTTCCTTTAATGCATAACATTAGACAGATCCGCAAGGAGATGTGTTTTGCATTATAGGAGATACTGAGTTAGGAGTGTTGGTAGCTTTCTCCACCTTTGCAACGAGTTGCCCTGGTGTTGTATCACTTTACCCTAGTCCTGAAGATACTTCAGGCGCAAACTTTGTTTGCTCACACTTGGATAAAGGATTAAACTAATTTTATTATACTCTAACCAAGTGAAAAAATTCCTTCACTGAACTGCTATAATAAATATGGTATGAAAATAAGCAACAAAAAGAGAATGAAAATAGGCAGAAACATTTGTAAACATGAACTGCATCCTAAATGTCACAATAATAAATGAGAACTTACAAAATGTTTCAGGATTTTAGTGAAGATGCAAGTTAAATATGGAAATAGATAACGGAATTAACAAAGCTGGTAAGGTAGGATGTTAAATGAATAAATTTGTAATTAATAAGAGAGAAATTAGTATTTTGACTAAGCTAGGTGTTCATAAGATAGTTTTTAAACCTATTTTAATTTACAGATCTATGAGTTCTGAGAAAGGGAGTGAAGATGGCATCAGTAATAGTGTCATATTAAAAATGTGGATATTAGGAAATATCTTAACATTGTTATCATTCAAGAATGTGCTAGCAAAGCTTATTTCAGATTGTATGATAACTTGCCACCTAACAGAAACCCTAGTGAACTGTAACAGCTACAGACCAATAGCTTTGACTAACACTCTCTGTAAACTAAATGAAACAAAACCCTAACAAAAACCCTAGTGAACTGTAACAGCTACAGACCAATAGCTTTGACTAGCACTCTCTCTGTAAACTAAATGAATAATAAATACCAGACTTATGAATTATTTTCTAAGAGCCAAGAAGATCAACTTCTACCAAACTGCATACAGGTCTCAACATAGTACAAAAGATCAATTATTTTATCTTTGCCAATCAGTCATGGATGGCTTTCAAGAAAAACCACCAAAGAAGACAACAGCAATATTCTTGGATCCCACAGCTGCCTACCCTACGATCGCATCTTGAGACAAAAGTTAATAAAAATTGCATACGATACTGGAATAAGGGGGAATGCATTCATTTGGATTTCAGATTTCATGAAAGGAAGAAAAATGAAAGTAAACGTTAATGGAATTTATTCGAACTTGGGCTGGAGTCCCAAGGTTCTGTTTTAAGCCCACTCTCCTATTTCTCATCTATATGAACAATATTCATCTTCACATAATAAATGACGCAAAAATAGCATGCTATGCAGATGGTATAGCAATCTGGCACACAAGCAGTAATCCTCAACAATCTGAAAAAGTCCTAAATAATTCAATAAAAGGCTTAGAAAGATGGGGAAAGGAACTTAAACTACAGATAAATCCAGAAAACACAAAACTGAGCATCTTCTCCGCTGATAGAAAAAATAGACACAATTATAACCCTCAAATCAAAATATATAATACCAAAATAGAAAAAAACAGTCTCCAAAATACTTAGGCCTAACCCTAGACACTGAACTGAGATTTACAACTCATATTACAAATCTATTTAATAATGCTCTTAAAAAGCTTAATATCATCAAAAGGCTTATGGAACAAAGTGGGGTGCAAAACCGAAGACACTCAAAACTACATATACAGCACTCATACGACCCACTATGGAATATGCCTTATCAATCTGGGCTCCAGCTTCTACTGGCTCAAAAGAAGAACTTGACAGAGTACAATCAAGAGCAGCAAAAATTATCATAGGTGCAGTCTCATCCACAAATAATTTAAAAGCTCAACAAGTATGGGTTTCACATACTAGAAGACAGAAGAAAACTCTCCACAGTTAAATTCACTCAGGAGCCACCAACATGATCACATCTCACTCAGAACTTTCAATGCCTGGACAATAAAATCTAGACTAAAGAGATCATCTATGTTACAATATGATCAAGAAATTAGAAAACAAATTGAGTTAGAGCACCTATCCATTGAAATAAGCAAACAGCCATTCGTTTCCACTATTCTTCCAAAAAAAAACACAACAGTAAACTTAAATCTCCTCGAACCTTGTTCAAAAAAGGATTCACAACAAGAAAATAAAAGAAAAGGACTTGATCCAAACCATGTCATTGCCTACACTGGATCATCTGATGAAGCACTCAACCAAGGATGGTCTTAATTTCTTTGACACATTCCATTAAATTTTCCCAAGATACAGGTGTGTTCAAGCAAGCCCATTCCATTTTAGTAAATACACTAAACTGATTTTGAGTCCATTCTTGAATATATTGAATTGCAGTGAAGTAGAAATTGGAGATATTGTCTCTAAATGATATTCAGTTATTAAACCTTCTTCACGAAGATTTTTGATTTTGATTTTCACTTCACTGGGTAAATACTTCTCATTTTCACGCAATAAAATTTTCGTAATAAGAATGTCTGTCTCTTTTTTTACCTTACAACCCGTAGCATATTCTCTTTCGATTCGCTGGATTGCCTCAGAAAACATTTTCATCTGATTTTTTAAAAATAGAAGATAAAAGAAAGACTTCTTATCACTGAAAAACGTATTCAAAATAGTTGGACATTTATCTCGAGACAAGAAATAGGATTTAAGCCCATCATGCATTTCAATAAAACGAATTAAACATGGCTGCAGTGAAAGCCACTGTGTTTTGCTATGACCTAAAATAGTCTTGTATTCAGTTTCAACAAAATCGCAAAAAGGTTTCAGACTTTCGACTCTGACAGTGAATTGGTGAAAATGCTGGAAAACTTTACCCAAAATTGTTTGAATATCTATTGGTAAGATATCAGCAGCAGTTTGTACACCATTATGTATAATGTGAGCTGCACAACCTACACCTATTAATTTTCTGTTTAATTTGTTTTGTAATTTAGTAAAAACATTAATTTTACCTTTCCTCTTTAATCCACTAAAATGTGTGTTGGTATTATCTTCTGAAATGCCTATCATTTTATCAGTAATGTTATATTTTTGGGCAGCATTTAAAATGTGATCACAAATTAGATCAGAAGTTTCTCCAGGAAGGCTAGAAAATTCTAATATTTCTGTTGAAATCCCTTTATCAACAGTGAAATACCTCACATTGATAGGTACAATTTTAAGATCAATATGATTAGATGCATCTATGGATATGCAACAATATTTTCCATTCCTCAGATCTTCCAATATTTCACTTTTTACATGTAGTGATAACACATTGGTAATAATAGCTTTGCACTTCGTTTGTGCACATGAAAATTTCTTATTCAAGAATTTTTTTAAAATAGAGGACATACAATCTATTAATTGGAAACTGTGAATGTGTTTAGCTGCATGAAAAACAAATGTAGCCTCTTGTGCAACCAACTCCATTTCTTGGCTACCTAACTTTTGATGCCCAAAAAATGATGTCAATGATTGACTTGAACTTTTTGCAGACACAGCAGATTTGTGCTTTTTTTTTTGACATGGTCAGTTATGTCGGCCTTATCTCCATGGCCAATGTTAAATTCTGTATGGCACACGCTACATTTCACTCTTGAGCTATCATCACAATCACTGCTTTTTGTTATGAAAATGAAAGGAAAAAGATCCTTCGATTTTTCATTGAAATTACACTTTCTTTTGGGCATTTTGTAACAAACGGTATAACTTTATTAATTTAAAAAATACAATATTCACAATTAATATGAGAATGCAAGAATACAAAATAAACAGTTCAAAACTAGGTTATATCACATACCCTGTAGCGATATAAAAACAATTTAGCACCTGACGTGTGAAGCTTAGTTTGCATAGCGTACGATATCCAACGGTCCAAAATGTTTCTCATTGGTTGAAAGAAAATGAACTATCGTGGCGCTTTAATATTCAAAAACATGTCGATCAATGAGAAACATTTTGGACCGTCGGTTATCGTACGCTATGCGAACTAAGCTTGAAACAAAAGATTGCTAAAAATTTACGGCCGACCAGACGAACGAAATAGATGCCATGGTTGCGATTAGTTAAACATACAGTTGGGCAACTGTCAAAGAATGTCAGAATGAGGGATCATTCTGACATTCTTTTCTCTGGCTGAATGAAATGTATGGAACTAAATCATTTTCCCAAAATTCTAACATTCTGGTAATTCACCGAACTAGGAAATAAATATGTCTCTGTTTTTTGTTTTGTAAACATACATTTTTAAAAGCACCCAAAAATATTACGACTTGTACTTATTCTTATTAGAAATGTTTCCTTTAACTTAGTAGTTGTTTGAATACTTTAATTTGCCACCAAGCAGTCATTTAAAAAAAAAAAAAAATTGTATATAATGTCATAGGTGTTCTCTTGCTCAATGCATGCTTGACAGTACGTGCTCACAATGCAAATTCCCACAAGGATCAAGGTTGGGAGCAGCTGACTGATTCTGTTATCAAATGGCTGAATGACAACCGCAAAGAAATTGTTTTTCTTTTATGGGGATCTTATGCCCAGAAAAAGGGAGCAGTCATAAATAAGGTAATCTTTTTTTTTTGTGTGTGTGTGTGTTTAAATTATCATACTAAAAGTTTGGAAAATATATATCTTAACACTCAGTGATATAGGCATTTTTGTTCATAAATATGATCTATTTGGTGGTGGGCGGTAGATGGCGTTGATTCATAGTAGAGGTTCGCCGTAGTGGTTGAGACAGTTGTAGGTATCCTCCCGCGATGAGTCTTCAGACTCCTTGGAGGTGTCAGGAATAATAATAATAATTTGTGAAGTCAGTGGCACAATCATCTTGGAGTGATTGTACCACTGACTTGATTTTCAAGGAATTCTCTGCAATCACTTAAATCTTGATGATGCCTACGCTTTCTATAATAATAGTTTATTATTCAGTTCTGTTTGGTATTTCAGCTTTGTATCTTTCAGAACTATTCATCTTTATCATATTTTCTTATTTTTGCACTTAGTGATGGTTTATACTGTTCATTTGCAATTTACTTCCACTAGTACCATTATGGTTTGTGTTTTGCAAAATGCTCCAAGAATAAAATGAAAGTAGAATGTTCCATAATTCAAATTATAGTCTGTTTTGCAATTTTCAGGGTTGTTTATCAGGAGTAGCAGTCCAATGTTTTAGTGATAGTATGACTGGGTCTTTTTGTATGGTAGAAGTGTTTGTATGATATCTATTGTATTGAGAAATGGAAATCAGTAATACATAGTCTATTTGTATTACTGACTATGTATGCATGTGTATGCTTACTAATAAAATTATTCAGCATTGTTCAGATCCTTAATTGGTAATCTCTTTTTTTAAGATATATAGTTCCCCCCCCCCCCCCTCCTTCGCTTCTCACAGTTTGGATATAAACACTGCTTGCAGCTTCTCATAGTCAAATAGAGGCTGCATTAATTTGCCTTGATACAAATTCTTGTATCCAAGATCCCAGCTGAGAGACAGACATTTGCCTTCATGCAAGATAATGGCAGAAACAGCAAAACAGTTTCTCTATGCTTACTATGAGTATAATTTCAGAAAATACAATTTCATATAAGTAACCTATTTCTGAAATGTATCTGAATCAAATCTTAAAGAAACATAAACTTATTTATAATCATATATTTGCATACTTAATTGACCACTCATTTGCCAAGGCTGCTAATGGAATGTCTTAAAAATCCCTTTCTGATTAATTTGTGTTTCCTGAAAATCTTTGTCATTATGTCTATGTCATAATACGAGGGATGACTGAAATGTTCTGATAAACACTTAGAACAAAAATTAATTAATTTTATGTCTTATATATGTATATCCTAAATGAAAAAGCAAATTATTACAATTTGATGAAACATGAGAGTTAAAGCGTTTTAAGATATGTTCTTTCTTGTGGTTATATCAATTGCTTTAATATCATTTTTGTTCTAGGTGTTTATCAGATCTTTTCAGCCCCCCCCCCCCTCATATATCTAGTTATTATCATGTGACACCTCCAGGGAGTCCAAAGACTCATCGAGGGAGAGTGTGCCAACAGCATCAAATGATTGATCCCCTTCCAATTACTAACCATGCTAAAACTTGCTTAAGGAGGTACATTTTTTCATTTACACTTGCTTGGACTCCATTTCATCTCTTCATAGAATCCCGAGAAGTGGGATTCCATGAAACAACAATTACATTTAAATTGATTTCTGTTTCTTTTTCATTTTTTTTTTCATTGAAAATGTGATTGATGTCTGTGATGTGAATTGTAAGGCTGGATATATCATATTCAAAATGTTTAATATAGTCCTTTTATGTTCTTTGATTTCACCTCAGTTGTGTCTCCAGTTTTGCTGAAAAAAGACAGGAGCAGGGGGCTCAATACTCAACAGTGGAAAGAGGAGGAAGGCAGTTTATGCATGGTGTGTGTGTGGGGGGGAAGTATAGGATGACAAGTAGTCTAGAATTTCTTGTAATTGTTTAGATTGCTTTTATGTAGGGTTATAGAAAACCCTCTTGGTATTTATAGGCAGTCTTCAAGTAGGTGTTAATTATGAATAATTTTGTGAATGTTTAATTGGTTATAACCATTAGTATTCAAGGTACAAGGTATTTTTATATTGTTGTTTCTCTTATAACATATATCTGTAACATACGAATTTGTCTGTATGTGCTGATAGATAGAGGAATGAAATCACCGAAACACTAATCTTATTAGCGCATGTAATTTTTTATGAGGTGACTTTTTTACGCAACCAAGTAAATGAGGTGAACATGAAAAACATCATCAAACATATGGTTAAGCATAATGATCTGAAAAGAAATACACAAAACACACATCACATCTTAATTTCTTTCTTATCCCAGTATGCTCATGTGCATTGTCCTAGTGTTCGTCACACTATTCTTCCAAGTTTGTGTGCTTTTCTTGATAAGTGTTTAATACATACATTCCATGAGTGTTTCCTGGCTCTAAGAATCCAAGTAGTGAACAAAAAAAGGAAAGCTTAAATATTGAGGATAAGCTTAAAATAATAAAATATTTAGAAAGAAAAGAGAATGTACTATCACTTCATGCTACTTGGTAGTGTAAAGCAGTCACCTCGTAAAAAAAAAAAAAAAAAAAAAAAAAAAAAAAAAAAAAAATCACTTGTGAACTAACAAGATTTCGCGTTTTGGTAATTTTATTTCTCCATAACTATCATGACATACAAACAAATTTTTATGTGATGTGACCAGATTGTCATGTGGCCTAGGCCACATTGTGCATCATTAGAGACAGTACTGAAGAAATAAAAGAAATTTGTTTAGCAGTAACAGCTCAAACTGCTACAACAGAACAAGAAATACGATATTTACTGTATTTAGTAAAGATGCTTAAAAACTGTAGTAGCATTTTTATTAGGTTTGTTATTTTATTTTTTTAGTGTGCACTATTACTTATGAGACTCTACAGATTTTGAGTGTTCTGTTTCTGATCCTGTTTTACAATAAGTTTTGTTATTTTTATTACACAAAATTCAATAACATGATTGACTTTTAGGAACACACAGACTATGTTATAGGAGAAATAATGGTATTTTAGTTTCTTAGTAAAGCATGATTCAGTAAAACAGACAGTGTGAGAGTTATTAAATGCAAATCTTGATAATCCCTGCTTTTCTGTGATAAGCTATTTTGTGATGTCTGATTGACTTGTAAATGATATATGGTGAACTGAACAGTTCCATCTAGTTTGTAAGTTGTTAGTATCAAAAAATGAGAGATAAGTTTTCTTTCCTTTTCAATTGTAAATTTAATATCTATATAAGAAATTTATTTTATATAAAAATGGAGGCATTTTCTTGACACAAACACAGAATTGTTCATAGCAAATAAGTGCTAGAAGGGTCATCATCAAATTCCTGACATGTATCCTCAAGGGGTGTACAGGATATGATAGTACTACATGAAAAATTTACATCATTACTAACTTCCTATCTACAATTTGCCTCCAAATCAGTCTGTTACTTGTCAAGACTCCAATATTATCATTATCAGATCTTATATTTCTATTGTGTAAGGCACATTGTACCATATCAATCCACCTATATCTTCCTCTGGGTCGTTTTCCTGCCTGGCAGAGAACACTGGTTTTGCTAATCTTTCCTCACCCATTCTGTTTAAGTGACCATACCACCTGAGATTAGCTCTGCTAATGCATTCCTGGATGCTGACAATGTCAAGTTCTTTCCTAATATAATCATTTTTTATCTGATATTGCTTCTGTACATCCTTCAATTGTAACTGCCTACTTACAACTCAAATATAGACTAAGTATTGCTCGATATAATGCCCCATTGACACCATATAACTGTAGCGTATTGAATAGCTCCTCTCTTGGCACCTTGTCATATGCTTTTTCCAGATCTACAAAACTCAAATACAGATCTTTGTTATATTCCCATGCTTTCTCGACTATTTGTCGTAAAGTGAAGATCTGATCCAGACAGCCTCTATTTGGCCTGAATCCAGCTTGTTCTTCACCAAGCTTTTTTCCACAATTCTTCTCAACCGTTTCTCAAGTATACTTGCATAGATCTTGCCAGGAACACTCATTAGGGAAATACCTCTGTAATTCTCACATTCAGTTTTATTTCCCTTTTTATACATGAGCACTATTAGAGCTCTACTCCACTCATCGGGAATTCATCCCTCTGTCCAGGCTTTCTGAACTATGCAGTGCAACCACTGTAAGACTTTTATACCACCATACTTCAGCATTTTTGGTCAAATATCATCTACTCCTGCTGCCTTTCCACATTTCAAGCCTTTGATGGCTTTTTCTACTTCAAGTATGGATATGTATTCCTGACTGTATGCCTATTGAGTGTTTTTTTACCACTGTGCTATCACTGCTTGTTTCATTTAGCAATTTTTTGAAGTAATTACTCCATATTTCAAGGATATCTTTTTCTCCTGTTTTCATGTAACCTTTATCATCTCTAACTCCTTTTACAGCACTCTTTCCTCCATTTCTAAGCTTCTTCAACAACCTCCAGAATATCTTACCACTTTCTTGATATTTATTTTCTATGTTCTTGTCAAAGTCCTCCCATGACTTTTGTTTAGCTAATTTTACACAGTGTTTTGCTTTCTTACATTTGTCTCTGTATTCTCTAAGAGCAAAAGCTGACTTATTTGCCAGGAACTTTTGATATGATTTCTTCTTTTCCTTCACTGCCTCTTTAATTTCCTGTGTCCACCATGGAGTCTTGATTTTTTATCCTTGCACACAACCTCACCACATGCCTCTCTGGCTGAATCAATCAGGGTTTTCTTCAAGGTTTGGTTCTTGTTCTCAAACGTTAGAAGTGTCAGTCCCATAAAAATTTATCAAAATTGAAATGAAAAATAGTCTACTGAAAGAAATTTTATTGCATAGTACAGTTGTGCAAACAATAATTAACCACAAAAAAAAAGCGATTTGTTTCATTGGTCATTCATTGAAAAAGTAATTCACAGATCATTTTTGATGAATTCATTTCATAAATTCATCAAGAGATTTTTGAAATGTTCTTAAGTTTTCATTAAAATACCTAACATCACCTAAGATGCAGACAGCATAAGTGGGGACTCATTGACACTTAATTTGTTGCAGTTTAGAACATGTGTACAGAATAATGCTCTAAACTGCAAAGCATAGTTTGTAATTTATTCTGTGAAACACTAATTTGTTTTAAGCTTACACATAAAAGAAAATGCATTAGGCACAGTAAATAACTTGAATGAAAGTAGTACAAATATTTCATACAGAAATTAACAGTACATCATCAGTGTGGAACAGGCAATCAATTTGAAGAGAATACATGGCAAATACAACAGTTGGTTAAAGAATGAAATAGTTGCTACATGCTAGAAAGATAGCATATAAATTTACATCATATGTAAATGTCAGAAAAATTCTGACATTTACATAGGATGAGAATCTCACAAACTTTTGAGAGAGGTAATCATTCAAGTTCAAATTAGGTCAGTGTAAAAGAGCTTCAGAACTTTCTTTGAAGAGACATTCATATATAAAACTACTTCTGTGGAGAAGGTGAGCCTCATTCCAAAGGATGTGCGGTGTTTGGTATCAATATAATACTGTGTTGTGTGAGACCAGACTTTTGAGGTTGAGGATGTTTAAGGTAATATTGAGGTTTGCTCATTCTTTTTTCCACAAAATTGATTATTTATCCAAAGTATGTTAGGTTACATTCACAATTGATCTTGTAGGCACCAGCTGGAGATAGGGGACAGAGGCAAAAGTTTATCTTTTGTAGATGGTTGGAGATTAGAAGTTTAGTTGATAAAAAAAAACATGGGTATGAGGAGAAATTTCTTCATGGCTCTGCCACTAGGTTTTCAGAGATGCTAGAAATATGCGGATTAGAAACCCGTATTGTTGAAGCATTCTTCACTGTTGGAGTTGGTTATCTGTTGAATTTGATAAGGGTTATGTCCATGATAAATTTATCATTAGAGGATTTGACAAAACCCAGTTTTTTTTTTTGGGGGGGGGGGGGGGAGTGATTAGCAGAAGTTCGATGCATATCTTCCAACAAAATTAGGTTTCTGATATACACTAGTAGACAAAGCACCTGAGGCCATGTGAATAAGAATAGCCAAGAGGGGTAAATTCTCAGAAACCCCTTTTTCCACGATGAATTGAATATGTGGACATAGGCTATTGATCTAATATAGGAAGGAGGCTAATTCATTTTCACAATGAGGCTAGATGGCAAATACATCATCTACATAGCAAACCCAGAAAGATGGTTGAGAAAAATGTATCTTCTAGATCAGTGCTTCCCAAACTTATGGATGCCAGGCCCCCTTTGAAAAAATTAAAATATTTCATTGCCCCCATCGAAAAAAAATCGTAATATAGACATATATTATTATATTTATTGTATTTATATTCAAGATTTTACATTTGTAATCTTTTTTGTGTTTCTTATCAATACCTTTGAAATGAAACTTATATAAATAAGCATACATTTACTAATATTTATTAATCGCCAAAAGACGTAAGAAGCAAAATCTATGAACCAACACCAATGTGTGATTTTTTCCATTAAAATATAAAAAGGAACAAAAAAAGAAATAATAATAATTAAATACATTTCTTTTAAGATTAAAAAAAAATCTACTTAGTCTTAAAACATTTTAAATTTGTTTTCATTATTTCACCCCCCCCCCTCAACAAAACTTATGACTCCCAAGGGGATTGCAGCCCACAGTTTGGGAATCGCTGTTCTAGATGGTCAAAATAATAATTTGCTAAGGGCGGGTGGGATAGATGGCTCCTTATGGCTGTACTTGCAGTCTTTTCATAGATTTCACTTTTCGATTCATCCTGATTGTATAACATATAACAAATTCAGATATCTTCACAACATCTGGAGGGAAATCATTGTATAGGAGGCATATAGTGTCAGCCAAGGGAATAGTAAAACAGTGGATTTCAGAAGCTTTTATTAAAATATAATTTTTTTCTTTCAAGAAAATATGTGGAATTCTTGATAAATGATCTGGGTTCACCAATGTGTGCTTAAGTGCATATATTGGTGAATAGATGGAAAGAAACGTTGCTATTCTTTTGCTTGTACGATCTGTTGTTAACTGTAGTCAATCCAGTTTACAATAGATCTTACGAGCAACCTTATTTATGAATTTTTGGAAGACCACATAAACAGGGAGCCTTCCCAAAATTAGTATGCAGACATATACTATTAAAGGAGGTCTATCTTCGTCTCATAGTCAACTTCATCCAATACCACTATCGCTTTTCATTTATTCTATTTTGAAACATGTTCTTTTTGTTTTAATGAAAGCAGTGCATGGAATTCAGCAGCAGATAAATTACAAGGAGGAAACTGTAAATAGTGAGGCAGGTATAGTTCGCCCATCGATTAGCAGTCCCTCGACACTTCTGCGCATGTCAGAAAAAGGAGAATCCATTCCGATAATAGGATAATATAAAACAAAAATATAACTAAGTTTATTTTTAAGAAAGTTTTCTATAAAATAAAAATAATTATACAGAAAAACAGAAATTTTTTCAAAACTTAGATATTCTAAACTTACAGTTGAGAGAACTGAGACACTTTAATGTCCTAAACCGATTAATTATTTATGACTTGTTGTGACTCTTTTAACAAATCCATGCAAAAAAAAGGTTGGAAAAAAATACCATTATCAAATCCTTTTAATCTTCATAGTCATCTGAATCGGTGTCTGAATCGCCATCACTTTCACTTAAACTGATCACCAAAGGTTCGCACAATTCTTCAATAATTCCGTCTATGTCCCAATACATATTTTCCAATGAGGTGACATGAAAGCAATATTTTCCCCAGTTTTGAACTGTAATACTTTCAATCACCTGTTCTGAAAGCTTAAAAAGTTTCGACATGTCAATATCTCCAGTTACGTTGCGATGGCGAATGAAACTTTTCACTTCTGCCCAAACATACTCAATAGCATTAATATCGCAATGATATGATGGTAGCCTCAAAGCTAGAAATCCATGCTCTTTGAGCATCGTGTCGAATTTAAATAGTTTAGTTGTGGGTGAGTTTCTTTTGACCAAATTAAGCAATTCAATTATTCGCATATCTGGGGAATGAGAAATATTATTTGCAGAGAGCCAATCCATAAGAACTTGCTTCTTATTAGACCAATTTGGAACTTTGTTTAATCGAATAGAGTGATATGAAGCGTTATCAATTATAACAACAGCATTTTTAGGAAGGTTTGGAATTTTGGAATCGGTTTTTCTTCTGCCCACTTTTCGAAGATTGTAGAATTCATTTGCCTATGGTAATTGGCTTTGTATGGTAAGTTTGAATTCAGTAAAAAAAAAAACCATTTCTCCACCCACACACAAAATTATTATGCGCCGCGAGGCATTTCCGGTTTGTAGCACTCCATATTCTTCTTTAGACTGCCAACATTTTCCATAAGTTAAATTACTATCGATCCAAGTTTCATCTAGATACATAATCAGTCTTTTCTCCTCCCTGAAACGTCTTATTGCTCTCAAATACTGCGTTCGAGATAAAACAATGTCACTTCGCTCCATGATAAGTTTCCTTTTATTCTGGGACTTTTTAAAACAAAATCCGATTTCATGAACTATTTTCCTTAAAGTTTCTCTTTTCCAAGGAAAATTAATTTTTTCTTTAAGCACAGGAATCAATTTCGGAACAGTTGGCACTATTTTCTCGACTACGTAAAATTCGTGAATAGTTCTTCTTATAACATCTACATCAAAATCATTCAAAGTTACAGTTTCGATGGTTTTCTTTACTCTGGCACTTTTTTTAGAGATTTAAATTTTGACTTACCTTCACCTTTTGATTCCCTATGAATTCTTTTAACAGTCGACCCCGATACGCCTGCAATTGCACTTGCATGTTTTATGACTTGAGAAAGGGGAACAAGGAGACGATTCTTTTTTCGCAGAATGTCAGCACATTATTCATTATTCTTTTGCAAGAGCTACTGAAACGTTTAACAGCAGAACTTGTTGACTGTACTGGATCCATCATACAAATTAATAACAAAAAATAATGCAAAAAAGCGACAACAAAAATCAAGCTAGTACTAGTACAGCGGCAGACAAGGAAAGCACGTGATTTTGCATGTTGG
The DNA here is from genome assembly GCF_054136105.1 of Typopeltis vanoorti. NCBI lineage: Eukaryota > Metazoa > Arthropoda > Arachnida > Uropygi > Thelyphonidae > Typopeltis > Typopeltis vanoorti. The sequence continues at coordinate 35,718,212 of NC_143553.1, forward strand.
CGACCAATTCGTACATCCTTTGTTTCTTTCTCCCCTTCAGCATGAATCGAATATTCTTGGCAAAATGATTGTAGATCTCTCCTTGCAGAGATTTGTAGATCTCTGCAAGGAGAGATCTACAAACGGTGGGCAAACTATAGTAACTTTCAAGCATAATCTGTTAGTATCATCAGTTGATAGTATTCAGAAAATTAGGATTTAGAATGGTTTTAGGTATGGCAGCAAAATCGTGTCCATTAATCAGCACATAGCAGCATCAATCATTGTGTGTGTTGTAATTTTAACCACCCATTTGTTAATAGGAATGTTTCCAATAATATATTTGTATTGTGTAAGATATAATGAATCATATTTTTTGCTTAGGTCTGTGTAGATACTTCTCAGAAGAGAAAGTTGATGATTGTTGAGAGATATGAAGAATGATATCTAGTAATTCAACATTCAGAGTAACTGATATCACTAATTCAAGATCAGAAATATTAAATTCTAAATTACTTTTAGCTGCTAAAAGTTGGTTCCATGCCAATGAAAAGTGTGCTTAAGTGTAAATCACATGAGTTCATGGTGACCTAATAATCTCTCTAAATCTAGCAAATGTAGGAATAACTTTCATATCATGGCATTTTTTTAAGAAGGCAATCAAGAATAAAGTTTACCTTTGTATGACTGATAGTTTCTTTAAGAGCTCGTTATCAAAACTAATGGAATCCTCATCAAATTCAGTGGTAAATTTACACATTCTTACTCAGAAGGATATTTCATTAGAACACAGAGTTCTAATCCCATTCATTTTTGAAATCTGTGAATCTATAGGTAGTATCTGGAAGTTTCTAGCTGGTGCATACCAGATTCCTTGTGAATATAATCTAACATAATTTTGGACAGAGACCATCCTGTGTGGGGGATGGGATAAAAAAAAAAAAAGCCAACATCAATACTACATTAAATTAAAGTTGCTAAGAAATTATATTCTTGTTTAATCCTTTATCCAAGTAAGCAAACAAAGTTTGTATGTGATTTGGTATATACCAGGTAGAGAAATGAGAAAATTTATCTTTGTGGATCACTTGGAATTGGACAGTTTATTAATAGGAAAAAAAATATAGGTGCAAACTGATACTCTTCAGAATTCTTCTAGTGACATGTTTAGAGATTTCAAAAAAGTATAGAACCAGGAACTCAAAAGAAGTATAATGAGAGGTAGGACTGTATAAATCTATTATTCTTTGGATTTTTCAAGGATTAACAATGGGATTGTTAATCCTATTCTCTCTGGTCTATTCCAACACAAAAATGTGCACATTTTTGTGTTGGAACTTGGTGTTAGCACTTAGTGCTAACACCAAGTTCATGGTGACTTAATGAACACCAAGTTCATTAAGTCAGTTAAAACATTAATTGAACAGGTACTTAGTGTTATAACTTTGACATTTTTCCCTCCTACACACTTTCTCAAAACATTTTTATATGTCTGTGTATTTTCTCCATGCTTTGCTTTTTTAGATCTCCAGTAAGAACCAAATTTCATACTTTGCAAGTCATACTTGGATTTTTATTGCTTCATCATTAAATTTCCAATAATGTATCCTCAAGGGGGTGTATAGGATACTGAGATAATACTACATGAAAAGCTTAACACTGTTAGTAACTTTCTGTTGACAATTTTCCTCTAAATTGGTCTCTTATCTGTCATAACCCTTGTATCTAATATTTCAGTCTTACAAGGCACTTAAAACCATCAGTCAATTCTGATTGCTGACTTACAATTTAAAAACAGACTACATATTACTCAGTGTCTCATTCTGTTTAAACCATATACCTCTAGTGTTTTGAACAGCTTTATTCTTGTCTCCTTGCCATGTACCTTTTCCAGATCTGCAAAAACTTAAATATAGATTTTAACATATTCCTATGATTTTTTGACTGTGAGAAAAATTAGGAGAGTGAACAGATGGCATCAATGCAGAATCATATTAAAAATGAAGATGTTAGAAAGGAACTTGACATTGTTAGCATTCAAGAATGTGTAAGCAGAGCTAACCTAAGATAGTATGGTGGCTTAAATAGAATGGTGAGGAAATGTTAGCAAACCGTGTTTGATGCCAAGTTGGTAGGAAAGAGACCCAGAAGTGTCTCTTCATGTAGTGCTGTCATAGTAGCCTGAACATCCCTTGAGAGGGTACATAACAGGAAATTAATGACGATGATGATTGGCTTTAAGGTGAAAATCAGATCCCATCAACATCTATTTAGCCTTAATGAAGCTCATTGTTCTTCAAATCTCTTTTCAAGTATGCTTACATCAATCTTGCCTTGAACACAAGGAAATTCCACTGTAATTCCTTTGTTCAGTTTTATTTCTCTTTTATGGATAGGTTCTATCAGAAGTTAACCAGAATTTGATCTTCTGAATTATGCTGAGTGGTCACTGTAATACACATACCTCCATATTTGAGCATTTCTGGTTGAATACCATTTACTCCAGCTGCCTTTTTCATATTTCAGGTTTATGATATATTTTAATGCCTCGAAGGTTTTTAATGTGACATCTGATTGTGTTTCTGTTGAATATTTTATGCTACTGTTCTGTCACCTTGTTTTATTTAGCAATTTTTCATAGTACTATCTTCACCTATATATGAAATGCATTTTTTTTTTTTTTTTTTACTGCTGTGACAAATTCCAAAACTGGATGCATATTATACATTGATATGTCAGAAAATCTTAAAATTTTCAAGTGAAAGGTCAAAATTTCATTAAAAATATATTAATATTAAAAGTAAACAAATGTCCATTTTTAACCATTAGCAAAGGTTGTTTCTCAAGCAGCACATGCATTGTCACTTAGCAGTTATATGATGAACTAGAGAAACAAAATGACATGAAGTGCTTAAAATTACTGTACAAGACATTTGAATTTCAAACTATTGCAACACTGCATATCATCCACTGAACTGTCACAATCTACACTGTCACTATGGGTACCAATGACAACTGTGCATCATCCAATATGCATAGGTAAATGACAACAGGTCAGCAGCTTGAAATGAAGCCACCATTCATCTGGAGAAAACAAAGATTGCTTGGCAGCTACCCAGAACTAAATAGGCTGACTGAGAAAAAGCATCTCAATATTCATACATAGAAAAAAGTTGTTGAATGCATTATAGATCATAGAAGACAAGGAATCTTTGTGTCAATGCTTAAAACTATATTCAAGTTAAAATATGGTTGCAGAAGATGAATATTCAAGAAATTCTGTAAATTGGTTATACTTCTTGATGAAACAATTATGTCCATCTGTTGTCATACTCATCTTGCCCAGAAACTACCACACAATGAACAACTTTGAAAGCAGCGTTCTTTGTTAGTATGTTGTAATATTTGAATATTAATTTTTAGATTTTAAGATGGTTTAAAATTTTGATGTAAAATTTGTAATTTCTACTTTATTGAATTGTCATCCTAAAAAAAAATTATTGATTTTACTTATTTTATTTATTTGTATGGAGTGTCCTCCCTTTTTCTCTCCCGTCCCTATTGGGGAGAGTTGAGTCCCCTCACGGGGGGGTTAAGTATTTATGGCTGTAGATCCGTGTGTGTTCACAGGGCCGGTTTGCCTATTTGTGGGATGAAAAACTGGTGGAAAAAACTACTGCCTGCACCCCAAGACCGGCTAACTTGGCTATGGCTGAGGAAGATCCTCAAATTCCTCATGTCTTTGATGGGAATCTACAATTTTCCTCCTAATCAGTCTGTTACCTGTCAATACTCCAATATTATCAGGTCTTATATTTCTGTCTTCTAAGGGACTTTTTACTATATCAATCCACCTATATCTTGGTGTTCCTCTGGGTCTTTTTCCTGCCAACCCGGCAGAAAACACTTGTTTTGCTAATCTTTCTTCTCCCATTCTGCTTACGTGATCATACACCTGAGATTAGCTCTGCTAACGCATTCCTGGATGCTGACAACATCGAGTTCTTTCCTAATATCCTTGTCTTTAATATGATATTGCCATTTATTCCATCTGTTCATGCCCCTAATCTTTCTCAGGATTCTCATATCTGCAGTCTCTAGTCTTTGGTCAAGTGTTTTACTTTTAACCCAGCTCTCAGATCCATAGGTTAAAATTGGTTTGAACACTGTCTTGTATACAGCAAATTTAGTGTTTTGGCTAATTTCTCTCTTATTCCTTATAAATTTATTCATTTGACTTCCTACCATACCAGCTTTGTTGATTCTGTTGTCTATTTCCATATTTATTTTACCATCTTGACTAAAAATCATCCCCAAGTAGCTGAAATGTTTTACTTGTTCTATAGGTTCTCCATTCACAATGCAGTTGATATTTTCAATGTTTCTGCCTATTTTCATCATCTTTGTCTTTTTAATGCTGACCTTCATACCATATTTATTACAACAGTTATTCAATTTAGTCAGGGAATCTAGCTTGTAGTGGATTTATTTAGAAGTATAACATCGTCCACATAAAGCAAAGAGCTGAGATTAACATCTCCAATTTTGATATCAGGTTAAATACCACTTTTCTTCATAATGTGATCCATATAGATAATGAATAAAAGAGGGGATAATGTACATCCTTGTATGACACCAGATTTAACATTAAACCATCTTCTTGTACTTCCTTCAATTCTAACTGCTGACTTACAACTCAAATAAAGACCAAGTACTGCTTCATATAACTGCAGCATTTTTGAATAGTTTCTCTCTCTTGGCACCCTGTCATACGCCTTTTCCAGATCTACAAAACTTAAATACAGATCTTTGTTATGTTCCCATGATTTTTCAATTATTTGTTGTAAAGTGAAAATCTGATCCTGACGGCTTCTATTCAGCCTGAATCCAGTTTGTTCTTCACCCAGCTTCTCTTCCACAATCCTTCTCAACCGTTTCTCAAGTATGCTTGCATATATCTTACCAGGAATGAAATACCTCTGTAATTCTCCCATTCAGTTTTATTTTGCTTTTTATATATGGGTACTCTGAGGGCTCTACTCCAATCATCTGAAATTCATCCCTCTGTTTAGGCCTGAACTATGCAATGCAGCCACTGTAAGACTTTTAAACCTCCATACTTGAGCATTTCTGGTCAAATATCATCTACTCCTGCTGCCTTTCCACATTTCAGGCTTTTGAATTCTTTTTCTACTTCAGGTATTGATATGTATTCCTGACTGCATGCCTGGTCAATGATTTTTACCACTGTGCTGTTCATCACTGCTTGTTTCATTTAGCAATTTTTCAAAGTAATTACTTCATATTTCAAGGATATCTTTTTCTCCTGTTTTCATGTCACCTTTATCATTTCTAATTCCTTTTACAACACTCTTTACTCCATTTCTGAGCTTCAACAAACTCCAGAATATTTTGCCAGCTTCTAGATATTTATTTCTATGTTTTTCCAAAGTGCTCCCATGACTTCTGTTTAGCCAGTTTTACACAGTGTTTAGCTTTCTTACATTTGTCTCTGTATTCTCTAAGAGCACAAGCGGACTGATTTGCGGAATTTTTGATATGCTTTATTCTTGTTTTCTTTCACTGCCTCTTTAACTTCCTTTGTCCACCATGGAGTTTTCCTTTTCCTATCCTTGCAGACAACCTCACCACATGCCTCTCTGGCTGAATCAATCAGTGTTTTCTTCAGGACTTGCCACTGAATCTCCAAGATTTGGTTTCTGTTCTCAAACTCTTTCAATATTTCTTGAATAATGTTTGTGTATTTTAGTCTACAGAGCTGCTCAACTTTTATTTGATTTAAAACTTTCTTACATGTTATTCTTTTGAATATGAAATTCAATTTTATCCTGCTCAAGACTAAATGGGGATCACTTCCAATTTGAAATCCTCTATACACTCTGGTGTCCTGTGCCAGGAAGAAAACTTCACTATGAATAATAACATAGTCAATAAAAGTTTTATTATTTCTTGCCTCTTCTCTCCATGTGAATTTGGTGCACATTTTTATGTTGGAACATTGTTAGTAATAACCAGTCCATGTCCTGAGCAGAAATCCAACAGGTATTTGCCATTATTATTAGCTTTGCTATTTTCTCCAAATTTTCTCAAAATATTTTTTTTATGTCTGATAATCATTTCCTACTCTGCTATTTAGCTCCCCAACAACGACCAGCTTTTCCTTTTTTTATTGTGTCAGTTGCTTTCCCTAAAGCTTCAAAAAAATTCCTCCACTTGTACCTTAGTAGAGCCTTATGTGGAATCATAGGCACAAATAAGTCTCATTGTCCAGTTCACCATTCTCGTATTTGCCCACATCACTCTACTTGAGACTGCCTGTCATGCAAGAAGATTAGCCTCGTATTTAGTGTTGAATACTATGGCTACTCCTTCTTTTCCTTGATTGTCATTACCTGAATATATTGCTCAGAAAGATCTCGCCAGTTTGCCTTTTTTTGTTTCAGTCACCCCTATTATGTCGATCTGGTACTTATCCAATTCCTCAGCTATCTCCATTTCTTTGCCATTCATGCTTCTTATGTTGATAGTACCGATCTTTAACTCTGGTGATGTTGAGTTGGGGTGTGTTTTCAGATTTGTTCCAGTAGCTGACTTTTAAAGTAACAGGGCAAACAACTGCCCTGTTACTGTAAAAGCAGTTTGCCCTGGTTCCCTGGTGAAAACAATGGGGGTCTTGTTTAACCGGGTGACCTTCCAAACCGGCATGAAATTCTGTCATGTTGTACCCTCATTTGAAATTTGTCTTAAGCCAATAAGAATACAATTTGATCGGCTAAATCCCAAATTGCCAGCCCATCCCTGTCCATTCAGTATCCAGGTAGATACCTAACATGGTGCACCATGAGAAGGTGAGGATTGGACATTATGTCAGAAGCCTTGGTCTGTTCTCCACTTTCCTTTAGAGGCTATGTGGAGGTCTAAATTCAGTTATATGGCTTTGACCCTTAAGCACCCCACCAAAATTGGTGATTAAGTTTTTATATTGAAATAAACGGTTGGTAGTCTTTCAGAAATACATAATGATAAAACATTCTGGGGGGGGGGTGCATAAAGACAGCATGAGCAGTGAAAGCGATCTTGGAGGGTTGTAAAATCTGATCATTGCCATTTGATAGAGCAGCTAACCTTGAGTGTTAAATATCACAACTCATTTTCATCTGTTCCATATGAAGCTCATAAATCATGTATTGCAATGGAGAGCCAAGAGGCTTTTTTTTTTTTTTTTCCGGCAGCGTAAATTAAGTTAAGGTGATAATAAATCCCTCATTATTATTATTATTTTTTATAAAGCCGGATACCAAACTCAGTGGGGTCTGAGAGAAAAAAAAATGATGAGGGATTTATTATCACCTTAACTTTATTATGTTCTTTTTGTACAGGACATGTCCAAAAAGAACATTGCGTTGATATTGGGAATTTTAAACTAACATGGAAAGTTTTTATGGTGTGAAGTCTTTCTGCACAAATCGGTTGGTCGGTTGTTAGATTATGTCAAGCAACTAATGCTATGTGTAATTTTATTTTTTTTTGGTTAATTGTTTATTCTCTATTTTATGAAAGCCTCCCTTCTACACATTAGACTGGTTACTTCTGTTTAATTGACAGTGTGAATCATAAATAAATGAGTTATTGAAGAATGGACACAAAGTACTGGCTCACATCTTTATTGCATCACAGTAATGGAATATAAGAATAATCATTTGCAAAATATTTAGCTAATGTACTCCTTATCCTTAATCAGTCTGGAATGTAAAACATATACCAGAAAGCATTTTAGTACCATTGCTGCCCATTGGTCTCATGTCCTGTCCAGTGTAGTATTTGTGAAATGAAATGATAAGATTTATTCATTATACTTCAGTCAATATGAATTCAAATCTGTTCACAGAATGAGAAACTTTTCAGACATCTTTTAACATCTTATTAACTGTCACAAACAGTAATTTAATTGCAAGGGCAGTTCATGAATACCAAAACAGCCAGCCAGCTTAAATGTTGTTTGATAGATGTTCTATTCAAAATTTTATTATCCTTTGTTAGTATTGTCAAACAAATATCAAAAGTTCATGCAAGAAATAAAATGTGGGACATAATTTTTTTTTTTTTTTTTTTTTTAATTTCTAGAAGAAGCACTTGGTTTTACACTGTGCACATCCTTCACCACTTTCTGCACATCGAGGATTTTTTGGTTGCCATCATTTCTCCAAGACAAATGATTATCTGAAAAAATTTAATAAAAGTCCTATTAATTGGGGATTCCTTCCAGATGGGGATTGAATTTATTTTTATTTGTTGCCATTGTATGTATGTTAGTTCTCGTAAATGACAGTTGAAAGTTATGTTTTAATTATAATAGCAATAAAAACAAGTGACCAGTTTTAAAACAAAAACTGTGGATGTAGACTTTAAGCAATTAGTTTTGTTTTGCATATCAGTAAGGACTGAATTTTATCAGGTACTATTTGGTATGTAATATCTAGATTGACCTTTTAAAATAAAGAATTGTACATTTTTTATTGTGTTGAACTGTTTATTAGAACATTGCAGAAGCAAATTTCAAGCAATAACATAGAAATGTTTTTGAAAACCACAAAAAAAAATAGCATTGAGTATTGAGATATTTTCAAACTGATATTTTCAATTTGCATTAAAAGGATAATTTTATTTGTATAAATTTTCAGTAGACACTGAAATTTGAAGTCGTTGACATCTACGTGTATGACTTACCACATACCAGCTCAAGCAAGTATATGTATACCGATGACCTAGCTCCACCTTTAAGCTCTTTGAAAGAATTCTCCTTAAAAGAATTTCACCACTCGCCGAAAGAGCACTCCCGACTGAACAAGCTTCAGGCCAGGAAGAAGTTGCTGTGACCAGGTCCTGACCCTGACAACACAGATTGAAGCAGGCTTCCAGAAGAAACTTAAATCCAGAGCCACTTTCATTGACCTAATCAGCTTATGACACAGTCTGGATCAGGAGCCTCCTCCTAAAGTTAGGAAATATTATAAGGTGCAAAAAAACTTCCCAGGTTTTTGAATCCATTCTTTCCAACAGAAAGATCTGGGTCTATATTGGTGGGAAAAAGAGTAGGCCCAGATTCCTTCACAACAGTCTCCCACAGGGCTCTGTGTTAGCCCCTTTACTCTTTAACATCTATGTGTATGACTTACTGCATACCAGCTCAAGCAAGTATATGTATACCGATGACCTAGCAATCCTACATCAATCTACCTCCTTTGCCAACCTGGAATCAACTTTGAACACAGACTTGAACATTCTGGAAGAGTACTTGAAGCCAAATCCAACAAAAACCGTGTCCATAGTATTTCACCTGAACAATGCAGAGGCAAATCGATACCTCAACCTTTCTTTTTCTGTGGAAAAATGGTAGAACACAAGCCTTACTCGAAATACCTTGGAGTGAGCCTCGACAGAAGCCTAGGTTAGGCTTCTGTTGAACAAAATTAAAATACGAAACAATATAATTTCAAGACTTGCTGGAAGAACCTGGGGTTGTGGTGCAGAAGTCCTAAGGTTATCTGCACTAGCCCTCTCATTCTCTGCAGTAGAATACTGTGCCCCTGTCTGGGAAAGAAGTGTACACACTAGCATTATAGACACCCAGCTAAATTCTACTATGTGCACAATTCATGGAGCGGTGAGAAGCACCCCTCTCTCCTGGCTGCCTGTCCTATCTAACATTGCTCCACCAAACATAAGGAGAAGACAAGTGTCGATTAAAGAATTTAATAAAGTGATGAGCAACCCACTCCTACCCCTGCGCCAGACTCTCATAAATCCACCTAGTCTTCGCCTAAAATCCAGAAAGCCTTTCTGGTCCATGGACGAACTCTCGTCAGCTGCCCTACCATCAACACCTGACGTGTAGAGAATACTGGTTCAACAATCTTCCTACAAACGGCTTCCTGGTAGAAGATCCCTGTGCTCCGCAGCCTGGTTTTACTCTTCCTAGGAAGTTTTGGTGATCTATCAACAGCATCAGAGCTAACCAGGGCAGATGTGGCTACCTACTACATAAATGGAGACTGTTAGACCACCCTTATTGTGATTGTTCTCCTGTGGCCCAGACGGTTACTCACATTGTGAACAACTGCCCAAGATGCCAATTTCATGGTGGTGGCGGCGGCCTTCAGGACATCCACAAGTTGACTGATGAGGCCCTGGATTGGCTTTCCAGATTGGACATTGACCTGTAGATGTTTTGTATTCCTTTTGCCATAAGAATAAATAAATAAATAGGTGTGTAAATAGGAATGAGGCTTGTTTGTTGATTTTAATTTTATGTTTGCGCAATATTGTAAAATTTTTTTCTTTTTTATATTTACTGTCTTGCATCTTAAATTCAACTGCTCCTTTGTTAACCTTACATGTGCTGCGCTCCCAGCACCTTATGTCTTAGCTATCTCTATGCTACTTTACAAGAGATTTTAGTAACTTTCTGCCTCTGTTAACCTTTAATGAGGTGGATAGTCAATTGGGATATAGTACTGTGGGTAAGTACAGTAATCTGATTTATCCAGTCATTTTGAGAAATTGATTTTTCATTAGGAATGCTGCATGTACCATGGAGAAATGCAACTCCAGGGACTCCTGGGTGTTTTTTGAGTTACTGTCGAAAATTATATAATCACAAACTTTCATCTCGCTTTTCCAATTAAAAACAGGTGGTGGTGGTGGGGGGAATACTGATCATTAAAGGCGATTGAAATACCAAGATCGGAACAGGCAATGAGTAGATAATATGGGAAAGTATCGATATGAAAAAAATAATGAAAGGGGAGAAAAAATGCTTAACTTAGCTTTGAAGCACACATGGTAATTTGCAGTGCAGACTTCAGCAAAAATACTGCATGTCCTGCTAGACATGATACACAAAGCAAGACATGGACCACATCAGTCCAGCAGTGTTGAAGTTTCAAGGAACAGATATAGAATGAGATCATGGCTTAGTGATTGCTATTATCGAGTTGAATCTTAGATGATAAAAAAAAGGTATAGTTTCGAAGTTCAAGAGATATAAGGATTAGAATGAGGCAATTACAGAGAAAATGCTCAAGGAAGAATTGAAATCTGTTATAGAAAAAGAACTTGAAGATAGAACAGTGGAGTCTGCATTCAAGAGGACAATGGAAGAAACAGTCCCAGAGAAAGAGAGGCTAAAAAGAAGGCAGAGCAGTGTGAGGATATCCATAAATACTATGGTGAACACAGAACAAGAGACATATACAAGATGATCAGCAGCATTAACAGGAAATGGAGCCCAAAGCAGAGAACCATAAAAGATGAAAAGGGTGAAATCTTCATGTATGACGATTGTTTGAAAAGTTTGGTAAACTTCTAATAGACAGTGACACAATTCGTTCATTCATACCAGTGTTGGCACCTATCATCTTTTTCATGACCCCCTGGCAAAATTTTAGCCATGTACAACACTTTCTTGTTTGACAAACATTTAAAATGACCATCTTTACATTTTTCATAAAAATGGAGAAAAACAAGTTTCATGCAGCGATAAAACACTTTCATTTGAAGAAGTGAATGGCCGCCCAGATCAAAGCAGAGTTAGATGCTGTTCGTGGGGACTCTGCACTAGCATTAACACTTTCATTGCCAAGCTGAAAATTGGAATTTCGTGTGGTGGCCAACTTTTTATTTTTTTATTTAGTTAGCGACATCCACGTGATAACGCGTGATCGGCTGTTCGGTGAGAACTCTCATCGCTTGATCGCACGATCACGTTCATTGCCAAGCTGAAAATTGGAATTTCATGTGGTGGCCAAATTTTTTTATTTAGTTAGCGACGTCTACGCGATAACACGTGATCGGCCATTTGGTGAGAACTCGCATCGCGTGATTGGCAATGAACGTGTTAAAGACTGTTATTTTGGAATAAATGAGTTTAAACGTGGTCATAAGTTTATCGAAGATGAAGCGCGCTCTGGACACCTGACAGGTCACTATGAAGGAAATGATTGACCAAATCCATGGTATTGTTATGGAAGAGCACTGAGTGAAAGTGCATGAGATTGCTGAGATTGAACAGGTGTGTAATATCCTGCACAAAAAATTGCACATGAAAAAGCTGTGCACGCGATGGGTGCTGGAATTATTGACTGTCGATCAAAAACACATGCGAAAAGACATTTCAACACAGTGTTTGGCAATGTTGAATCTCGATTTGCAGGATTTTGACTAGAATTTGACTGTAGACAAAACTTGGATCAATATACCTGAATCCAAGCAGAAGTCAGAACATTGGACAATGCCTGGTGAAAGAGCACCAAAAAAAAAAAAAAAAAAAAAGATCATTTTGTCTGCTGGGAAGGTGATGGTCAGTGTTTTTTTCAATTCCCAAGGAATAATCATGATAGACTATTTGGAAAAGGGTAAGACAATAACAGGAGTATTATGTGCCATTGTTGGACTGTTTAAAAGAACTGAAGAAGAAGAAATGGCCAAGATGGGCACACAAAAAAGTGCTCTTTCATCAAGACAATGCACCATCCCACTCATCTGCTGTCACAATGGCAAAATTGCATGAATTGAGGTTCAAAATGGTTCCATATTCACCGTATTCTCCCGACTTGGCCCCATGTGACTTCCCAAACATAAAAATTTGGCTTGGTGGGAAAAAATTTTCTTTGAACGAGGATGTCATCAAGGCTGTCAATTACTATTTTGCACAATTTGACAAATCGTACTTTTTAGGTGGGATAAAAAAATTAGAAACTTGCTGGACCAAATCTGTAGACCTCGATGGAGACTGTTGAGAAATAAAGGTGATTTTTTTTTCAAAAAAATGTGTTTTATTTTTTTACCAAACTTTTCAAACAACCCTCTTATACCTAAGAAATAAGACAGAGAGGGACATGGTACCACACATTTATATAAGACACAAGAAATCATAGTTCAAAAGAGGTTAATTGATGAATTGAAAGAAATATTACAAAGCATGTAAGAGGGGAGAGAGAGATGCTGAGGGGGCAAGATTGCAAAGACAAACATCTGAAGAAGCATAAAAGCCCTGGGATTTATGAAATCACCAGGGAGATGCTGAAGCATTATGGTGAGATAATGATACAGAAACTATGTAACATTGAATGGGATGAAGGTCACTAGAAGAATGGACTATATTAGTTCTAATACGCATTCACAAAATAAAGGAAGCAAAATGGACTTGCAAAAATTATTACATGACACATCCCAAGAAGTCCAAGGGCTCATTGCGAGGAACAGTTTCCCTGAGTAATGTGTGAACTGTACTTATATTAACGGAAAGAATAAGAAAACTAATGAAAAAAAAAAAAAATTTAGAAGATGAGCAAGCAGTATTCAGACAAGACAATAGTACTGTGACTGCAATATTAATGTTCAGATTAATTTTGAAAAAGCTATGTAAAAATATAAATATTCATGTCTGCTTTGTGGGCTTTCAGAAAGCATTCAGCAGCATAGATCAGAGTGGCATGTACTATATTTGAATCTTATGAATCAGACAGGAACCTAATACATCTGTTATGAAATATTAATGATAATGCAGAAGCTGCTATGAGAAACGTAGAAACACAGAAAGATGGTGATTCTGGACTAGAGGTATGAGATCTGCTATCCCCGAGCATTTGGAAAGAACAGATGTCATAAAGGAGAATATAAGGGGAATTTCAGTTCCAAGTATGAGAATCAATTTAAGATTTGTAGATGACAATCATTATTGAACAACTAGAAAAAAACAGCTGAAATTCAATGAAGGAAAGGTTATATGGGTTGGTAATGAACATTGAAAAAACTAAAACTGATATTTAGAAGAGGAGAAGAAAGCAAATGAAGGTCATTGGGAGCTGGAAGAGGTTAGGAGCATCATATACCTAGGGATCAACATAACGCACTGTTTAGATTGTGAAAAAGGAGATAAGATCTCAAGCAATGGATAAGATATCTAAAAGTAAAGCTGTGAGCCTTCCATAAGGCTGAGTGCTGGAAACATGCTTATCTGTCTCTCTCTTTTTGGATGTGATGCAATGGTAATGGTCAAAGACGGAGGTGGTTATTAGCATTTGAAAGAATGTTATACAATTGGATGTATGCAAAAGATAATGTGTGAATTTCTCTATAGAACTATAAAAAAATTGTTGATAATTTTAAAGGTGACTAAAATGATTAAAAAAAAAATGATCAAGGAATATCCACAAGTGAAGTTTGAACTGCCATTTGAAAATCAAAAAGTTTAGCATTCTGTTGACAATAAAATCTTTCACCTAGTAGTGTCTAGTTCACTGATTTTTATGGCCTTTACTTTTTGTGCTATCATAATTATGCAGTTTGTCTTTGTTTCTTTCTTTTAATTTCTTTTTCAAGTTTTCTGTGTAAACAAATGTGTTTCCTTGCTTTCTCAAGCACTCCTTTCATAATATGATTTTTTTTTTTCTTCCAGCACTGTCTTCATGTTGACTTAAATATTCTTTTCTAATTTCATAAGTGCTATTTTTACAATAATATTATGGTGGTGAGACCAGCTATGATGTATGCTATGGAAACTGTGACCCTGAGGAAAAATAACATCAGCAGAATGCTTAGGTGGGTGGGTGTGGGGGGGCTGACCAGAAAGGATCATCTGAGAAATGAGTATGTAACGGGAACAGTGAAAGTTACGAACGTAGGAGTAAAGATACAGGAGACAAGGTTGAGATGGTTTGGTCATGTGATGAGGAGGGAGAACAAGTATGTGGGAAGAAAGGTCATGCAGATGGATGTGCAGAGGACGAGGATGTGCAGGCTGTCAAAGAAAAGATGGAGTGAGCTGGTAGTGGTCATCCACATCCAAGACAGGAGGATGTGGAGGAGACTCATTAGAAACAGCAATCCTACTTAGGCGGGGATAAGCTGCAGAAGAAGAGGAAGAATACTGTAGTGCATAATCTAATACGGTGCACAATGCTTCCATAACGTTAGATGAAGAGATAGAGGTGTATAAGAATAAGGTTCAACAGCTGTTGTATAACCTGGTTATCAGCTCGGCAATAAGGTCAGATGGGATATCAGCACATATGCTAAAGAAATGTTCAGCCAAAATGGCTTGACTTGAGTATCAGCTCAGAAAAGATCCCACAGGAGTGGAAAGTGTGTATCATAGTTCTATTGTATAAGTGATGTAAAAACTGATGTCTAACTGCCGACCAATCAGTATCTCTAGAGTGGTGGAGAGTGTTGGAGAAGTAAAAACTCATTGCTATACTTTGTAAAGAACAGTATGGGTTTACTAAAGGGAGGCCATGTTTTAGCAATTTGCTTATATTTTCTATTACTGCTGCATTGGATGAAGGGAATGGCTACATAATGATACTGTTCAACTTGGCTAAGACATTTGGCAGGCTACCGCATGAAAGGCTGTTGCACAAACTGTAGAATACGGGATTGGAATATAAACTATTAACTTGGATAAGTGAATAGTTTATATTCCATGTGGATGTGGCTGATGAATTGGTATCAGAAAGTGGTATATGGTGGGTGTGAATCTATCACATATAAGGTGACCACCAGTGGTGTGCCTCAGGGATCAGTGCTGCGGCCATTGTTCTTTAATGTATTCATTAATGATATTGGGAAGGACCTGATAGGTGATGTTGAATTGTTTTCTGATGATGCAATGATAGGCAGTGCCATCAGGGATGCTTCTGATATTCAGTGCTTACAGAATATGATATGATAATGTCTTTCAATTCGCTGTTAATATGGTGATTGATGTAAGGTTATGCACTTTGGCATATTTCTTACCATTATTATGTTGGTCGGATTATGTTACAAGAGATTGATAAGGCCAGGAATCTCAGAGTTAAGGTGGATATGAAACTGAAATTCAAAGGTCACATTGCAAAAATTACAAGTACAACCCAGAGGATAATTGCAATGTCGAAATGAACACTGATATGTAAAACTAAGGAAGTCGTTTTGCTTCCTTACAAAGCTGGGTTTGGAGAGGATAAAGAAGACTAACAAAGATATCTGGATTATGGAATATACAATAGATTGTGAGGACAGATTTGAGAGTATGTGAACTGCAGGCTGGTCAACAAGAGAAAGAGGTGATATGAGAGGGTTATGAACTTCTGGAAGGTATTATATCAAGTGATGAAATTTTTTATTATGCGGAAGGTGGGGAGAGGACAAGGATCATCTATGAAAGGTAATATTGTGTATGGTTAAGAAAGGGTGGGGGAGAGCTAGATTTTTATCTTGCAGAGCAGTGAGTGGGAAAAATTTACCAGTTGAAGTAGTTAGTGCATCCAGTGTGAACAAGTTTAAAAGAGAATATGATATCTGGTGTGGATGATCTGTGGCTTCTCTCAATAAGTCCTTGATTCCCTGGAGGTATCTAATAATAATAATAATAATAATAATCTGCAGTATACAGTTTACTGTTTGCTTGTATTTGTGCTGAAGGAAGTAACTGCAAACAAAGGTTACTTGACTAAGAGATCAATATTTATCCTTCCTGCCATACTGAAATGTTTTGCTAATTTTTGTATTGTCACATGTAATATGATAAACTTCATGTGGTATAATGCAAACATTTTTCTGTTTAAAGTGGCATATATTGATAGTACTTCCTTTCTAAAATATTTTAATGTGGGAAAATCTACTAAAATCTGTTTACATATCTCACCCCCTGACAAAATACATGGCAGTTTAAAAATATATATATATATTTTTTTTTTAATGCACGCACCACTTAAACACATGCCATATGGTTGCACTTGAATCAGGAGAAACCATACAAGTTAAAGTAATCACTATTGGAAAGTAGAAGCATAATTTTCTCCCACAGATGAAAGGACCACATGTCGCCACAGAAAACAGTGGTACTTAAATGGATCCATGCATTATATTGTTCTGCGTGAGAAAGAGAGAAAAATGACATATTTAGAGTTGACACTTTTAACAAGTACAATTATTAAATACCTTTCATGAAAACTGGAAAGTCTTCATTGTATGAAAAATGTCATGAGTCAAAAAATTATATTTCTCTGCAGAAGTTTTGCACTGTAGGTAGCCAATACCATTGGTTCCTGCTGCGTACAGGGTAGTCAATTTGTGAAATATACCATATGTTCCTAAAATGACTTCCTTTCATATTTGAATTTGAGTGCTAATAAAGCATACATTTCAATATGTAGAGAAATTAATGTAAACATTTTTTTTACATGAAATATTTGCATCCATGGTTTGAAATTTTGATAATGAAGTATAAACTTTATTGCCATTTGACTATAGGGGTTGATATTCAGTTTGGATGATGTGAAGTATATCCCAGGAGGATTACCAGATATAATGTAAATATAGTAGAATCTCTCTTAACGGTAACAACGGGACTTCACCGATTCTGGACACTAGATTTTGCCGGATAATTGAATATATATTTTGAGAACTTACCTGTTCATGTTTTGTGATGCCATCTGTAGAAATTGCAGCATGCAAAGTTTGTTGGTCGTATTTTTTGATCTGCCAGCAATAAGTAAATAAATAACATCAAAAATTGTGCAGATTTTTTAAAATTTAAAACACATACACATAATTTTATATTGCACAAAATGAAATTTAAATAGCATTTAAAAATTACAGTATGTATTATCACATGAAAGTTTATATTCTTTATATATTGCAACTTTATATTCCTCCATTAATTTCATTCTGATGACACCTCTCTCCATTTTCTCCAGCAATTTGAGTTTTAACTTGAGAGTGAGAACATTTCTCTTACGTTTTGTGGGAGTTGCCATAGTGACACCGCGTGGGCTAGGAGCATACATATATGAATGTAGTTTGTCACGAGTTCTGGCTGCTCAATATACAAAACAACCCACGTGATCTCTCTTAGCCAATGAGCCGCTGGGAGTATTGTGTGAAGCATACATTCAGGAGTCATGTGACTCGGCTGTACATACAACAGTGTTTGCCAGAATGCAAGCCCATTGCATATTTTTCTTATCTCATAGGCTTAAATTTAGACCTTGGTGATTTTGGTTTTTCTGGTTATGAGAGATTTTAATGAATAGTGGCTCTTCAGTATCTGAATAAGTTAGAAAGTTGGATAATGATTCAGTCTATTATATAAGGTTTTGAACTTTGGGATCTGCAGGTGGGAGGCTTAATAATCTATTCTTGGAACCATCTGGGGAATTGTGGAGGAGAAATGGGAAATTTGAGAAACATATCGTAAAGGTGGTAAAAACAAATAAGGGTTGTCATTTTGATTAGCAGAGAAAGTGTCAGTTTCATTGTATAAGCCTCTGAGCAGACTACATGGGGATTGTCGTATTCAGATCTGATCACTAGGATTTGGAGGGGATGGAAATACTTCAGGGAAGGTGCAAAAACATTAGCTGAAAATGATTTCAGGACTTGAGTGTTAGCCACAAAAATAAATTGAAGGCAACATGTAATTTGCAGTTTAGTAAGTGCAAAAGTGATATGGTTGACATATTTAATTTGTAGAGAGGTATGTACTGAATGGAGATATATTTTTCAAATAGTAGAACAAGGGGAAGTGACAGTAAATTAGGATCATCCTGAAATGTAGGAAATAGAATGAGAATATTATTAAACATAGGTTGGCGCATGAGTGGAAGTCATTGCCTGATGTGTTTGAATGCTAAAAGAGTGTGAATGGATTAAAGATTCAGTATGATATGTTGCTGGTTCTATGACGAGGCTATGGATTCTTTGGATGTTTGTTAAAAAAACATCCCCCCCCTTTTGATCCCCTAGATATTTATCGACCACTTTGCTGACCTCTGTTTTAGATGTATATTAAGCAGAGTGCTTTTCTGATGCAGAAGAATTCATTTCATAACTGTTGGAATTAAACACTGATTTGAATGCTGCTTCAGTATTCAAACTAGTGCTGTTATGGATCTGAGAGATGGGTTAAAAATAAAGCACTTGATCAAAAATTAGACACTACATATCAGATATATGAGATTCTAAGAGAGAACGAGAGAGATTAGGGGGTCCCATGCTACAGATACCAATGTCAGAATTATATTAAGAATGAAGATACTAAGAAGGAACTTGACATTATTATCAATGTGTGAACAGGGCTAATCTGAGGTATGTTTGTGAACCAGGTGTTTGATGGCAGGAAGACCAAGATCTTGGTGGATTGATTCATTCAGAAGTGCCTTAGAAGACAGAAATGTTAGATATGACAATACTGGAGTGTTAACAAGTAATAGACACATTTGGAGGAAAATTGTTGATTGATTAGTAATAATGTGAACTTAATCATTTAATGCTATCATAATAGCCTGTATTCTCTGAGGAAACTGATGAGTTTCAATTCATAATGAGTGACTAGGAAATGGAGTAGAGGGCTACAACTCAAACTATTGCATATAACATTATAAATATGTGGAAAAATTTGTGGTTTGTTTTCTATATAGAGGAAAGCAATATGTGTGCAAATAGCATTTTGTGAAGTGATTTCAACTAGGATTATTAATAAATAAATCAATTTCAAACAAAGAACACTTTTTTTAATACTCAAAGATGTGATATTTTATAAAAAAAAGAATTGTTTCTTGAAAATTTCTCATATCTGCATGGAGTCAGACCCATTGTTGGAGATTCCATTGTTCACACAATACCTATTACACCTTTTCTTGAACTCATTCACCCATGAACACTCACAACCACATCCAGCAGCCAATTCCAACCATTCATCACCCTTCAAGCAAAATAATAAAAAACGGTATTCCTAACACCCCTGCTAATTTCATTTTTATACAATTTCCAGGGGTGATTTCTTGTTCTCTCCATTTCAGGCATATACTCAAAAAGTTTTTGGTGTCAATATTACAAAACCCTTTAATAACTTATTTGCCTATCAGTTTTTAAAACTCACAGACAGACCTTCAATCAATTCTCATAAGGACTCCATAGACCTGGTCGAATTTTGGTCACTTGCTTCTGAATCCTCTCTACCACCTCTATCACCAGCAGAGCATATCTGAGTGCAGTAGCCTACATGTGTGCTTATTAAAGCCTTAAGAAGGGAATAATCTCCTTATCTCTGCTTTGAGTGTTAAACAGCCACATAATCTGATGTACTGTTTTGGCCTTGCTCTCTCCACAGTTACCTCCAAATCCTTGACCTCATCACTTTCTTGCAATTGAATTCCATCTATATAATACACTGCTTTTGACCTCTTCATTCCAAGTGCACAACCCTA
The DNA here is from genome assembly GCF_054136105.1 of Typopeltis vanoorti. Taxonomy (NCBI): domain Eukaryota; kingdom Metazoa; phylum Arthropoda; class Arachnida; order Uropygi; family Thelyphonidae; genus Typopeltis; species Typopeltis vanoorti. Next base: position 35,738,464 of record NC_143553.1, read on the forward strand.
TACCTGACCATGTTAAATTGAATATTTTCCCTTAATTTCCTTTTTTTTTTTTAATAATGATCCCACACATGAAAAGTCACAGGACCAATAACACTACAGATATCCATGTGTAGACAAGTGATGGAGAAAAATGTAGCTTATTAATATGTTTCTTAAAGAGTGGGAAAAATAGTACAGGAGCGATTGTTCCAAAGAATAGGTTTAATTTTTTTTTTTTTATGGTGCAAAGACATCAAAGGTCATACTGCGTCAGGACACAAGTCACAGCAGTACATGTGGTAATTGGTTAGTAGGACAATCACAAATATCTGTGCCCTTGGCAGGATTCGAACCCACAGCATCTTGGCTGGAGAGTGGATATGCTAACCACTTGGCCAACTAGGCCGGCCCAAAGAATACAGGTGGAATGAAGGAAGTTGATGAGAAGTTTGGTATGTTTGGAGCTGGATGATATATGGGTGTTGGCTAGTGAATATTCTAGTTCCTATTTTGGTCAGAAGAAAGTGGAGAAACGGTAGCTGCCAGTTCAGAGAATGCCTATGAAAGTATTTATAGATATATATTACTGACATATATAAATTTAAACAGCAGGGAACCAAGTACTGAGCCTTGTGGTACACCATTAGTCACCTGCCTTCTCCCATACATTCTTTGGTATCTGTTCATCAACCACCCTCTTATCCAAATAATTAGCTTCATAATATTATGTGACGCCTCCAGGGAGTCCAAAGACTCATTGAGGGAGAGTGTGGCAACAGCATCGAACGATTGATCTCCTTCCAACTATTAACTGCTCAAACTTGGTTTATGCAACAGAGTTCTAGGTGGAATTTTGTTGAATACCTTTGCAAAGTCCAGCAGAATCACTGAGTAGCCATTTTCTTTATTCAACTTAATTGTCACTTTATTTCTCTATATAAGTAGCCCAGTTGTGAAGATACTTTATGTACAAATTTTTTTTTGCTTATGCTTGGCTAAAGGATTAAACAAGAACATTTCTTGGTAAGTCATTTACTTTGTAACCAAGTGAAAAAACTTTCCAAGGCAAGACCTACTCTTCACAAAACATATTGCCTCCTATAACATTACATTCCTCTACTCAGTCTTGAGTTCTGTCTCTTATAAACTTCTCCAATATCATAACCATCATTCATGAGATACTGATTGCAATTTGCAATTTCTATCTTGGAGCCTTCTTTATGCAGTGAATTATTTTGCTCTTTAAACTCCCTTGCCATCTTCCCAGAACTTGAGACTCAAACAGCTTGCTTAGAAGGTGCTATTCTCCTTTCACATTTTTGCAATACATGGGCTAATATGTCATAATTACATGGCTGTGTCTGCATTAAGATTCTGCAATATTAGAAGCATCTCCAATTCATTTGTCTCTATTCTTTCATCAGTCAGTGGAATATCTCTACCTTTGTATAATGAATACTCAGTAATTCAGCTATTTTGTTTGCTTCTGTCACCTTTCTATCACAAACACTCATTAGTCATTCTTCCTTGTCCTTGCCACATAGCAAAAGAACTCTTTGGAATTTCTTTTTGTCTCATCAGCTAGCAATGAACTCTCACTGAACAATGTTTCTAGATTACCAAATGCAAACTATCTGCCCCATATATATTATTATTATTATTATTGTTTTATGGGCACCTCCATATCGTTTGAAGACTCATGGTGGGAGACCCACACTATCCACACTCCCTATCATTACTGTCCTTGAACCCATTAACAGAAAAAGCACGTGCAACTGATTCTGGCAACCTATATCCATTCACCACTCTCTACATGAAAAATGTTGTCCTCATATCCTCCCTTACTAACTACACTCTTAACCTCCCTACTGGCCAATGTGGATGAAATAGTGGCACCAAATTGCACTTCATATCCATGCTATTCAATGGGTTTTAGAGCTTCATATCCAGATTTATCTCGACGTCTATAGATGTCGTGACCGGTTGGGGGGTTAATCAGCTTCCAGGGATGACCTCTTGTTATCTCCACTCTAATCAAGTGCTGAAACATTTCCCCTGCATCCAACCTATAAAACCTCTTCTATCATATCCCCTCTGTTTTGCCTATCAACCAATGTTTCCAACTCACAAACCCTCTGTCTGTTCACACAGGAAGCATTTCACAGGCCACTCACCATCTAGGTAAGTTGCCTCTGGATCATCTACTTCCTCATCCCCAAAAAACCCAGCTGACCAGACCTCAGTAATCTTGATGTGGATGTATCAGTGCCTTATAAAGGGGAATGATAGCTTCCTTCCTCTAGCAATCTTAGTAATATGTCCTTCCCCCCCTCTAAACTTCAACTCTATCTACTATCCTCCCCAGATCCTAGTTATATTTATTTCCTGGAGTACAGATCCATCATTGTGGTAATAATGGATTACATAAATAGATTACAGCTTGTAATCTATTTATCCCAAAATGCATAACTTTACAATTTTCCATATTAAACTGATGCCTATTATCTTTTGAATGATGGCCTGTTTAAAAAAATATTATTTGACACCTCCAGGGAGTCCAAAGACTCATTGAGGGAGGGTACCTGCTTTACAACCCTGTCTCCACCACTCAATCCACCAACTGACCTCAACTACGCTAACGCCATCTATTGCTGACCACCACCACCACCACCACTAGTATTTCCGCAGACAATCGCAAACATCCATGCCCATGGTGGGATTCGAACCCACAGACTTTTGGCTGGAGAGCGGATACGCTAACCACTTGGCCAGCCAGGCTGGCAGTCAGTTGCCTCTGGATCCTGCAAGCTCTCATTACCTTCATTAACTATTACTCTGCCTAATTTTCCATCATCAGTAAACAACTGAATATTTCCCTTCAAATTATTTCCTGTATCATTTATGTATAAATTAAGCTGTAGTAGTCCTAGCACAGAGCCTTATGGCACACCATTATTCACCTGTTTTCTCCTGGTTTCAATTTTTCCATATACCACTTTTTGATATCTGTCCAGCAACCACTCACTTATCCATATAATCAGTTTCATATATTGATCTCCATTTGTTCTAATTTGCATAAGTGTTCCATGTGGTATTGTTTGAATGGTTTTGCAAAATCTAGCAATTTCATTGTGTAGCCATTCTCTCTATCCAACTGTGTTGTCACTATTATAAAAGTTAGTAAATTACAGAGGCATAACCAACTCTTCACAAAGCTTTCCATAGCTCTTTAAGTTCCATCCATTGGGTGTGTATTAGACAACCTAATAAAGACTATCTTAGAAAAAAAAAATATATATATATATATACATGGTCATCCCTCAACTTACATCGGGTTCCATGCCATTTGGTAGGACGTAAGTCAATACGTTAAATCAACAGAGTTTTAGGGGTTAGGGACTTAACCGTAATATGTTTCATTTTAATTTAAAATTTTTTTACTGTATGTTACTGCCACTATAAAACAGGAGAATAATTACCAAAATCTTCCTCCACAATCACATCTTCATTACTTTTCCTATGTGAAGTACCAGGCTGCGATTCTTCTGGTGTAACCTTTGTTTTTTTGATGAAAATGTCCAATGTGCTTTGCTTATTCCTCTTCTTTTCATCATAAATTTATTTACAACAAGCAAGCACATCATGTACTTTCCTTTTTACTAATAAGTAGCGTTCAACATTGGGGTCCAGGTTTTCAACCATTTTCGAGAACATTTCTGCAAGACCCTTCACTGTGAATTGTTTAACTACCTCTTCTTGTTTCTCTTTTCCGTTTCTCGTTCTTCCTTTTCTGCAACATGTTCCTCCAATTTGACCAATTCTTTGTTGGTAATCTCTTCATAGGCAATTTTTATGAGTTGAATTATGTCCCCATCATTCACTTCGAGATTCAGATTGTTTGTTAGACCCACTATTTCTTCACTCAATTTACAAAGGTCTTCATTTCTTTCAAAAAATTTCCAAAGTCATGTACAAACCTTTTTAATGTCTTTTTCCATGTGGCACTCATACATTGAGAAGTCACCTCGTCCCAAGCCACAGCAATATTTTTAATAGCATGATAAATATTGAATGCTTTCCAGAAATGCATGAGAGTCTGATCATATCCTACAGTGGCAGAAATGACTTGCAAGCCTTAAACACTGCAAGAACTCCCTGATCAATCAGTTGGATCAGTGAAGTAGTGTTTGGAGGGAGAAACATGATCTTGAAGGAGTGTAAGGTGGATGACCTGGCCTGGAGCATCATCTAGAATTAAATTTTAAATTCTACATTTTCTTTCACACAATAGCTTTCCATTCCACTTGCATAACAATTGATTAAGGAATCCTCAAACAACTTTTGAGTCATCCATGACTTCTTATTGCTCTGAACTGGAAGAGTATGCTTCCTAATGTTTTTGAAGACTCATGGAGTCTCACTGTGCCATATCACAAATGGTTTCAGTTTATATCCAGCCACATTACCCTCCGAACCAGAATCATAATATGGTCTTTAAGAGCTTTGAAACCAGGCTTAGATTTTTAGCTTTTTCTGGATAAATATCTGCTCAGGCATTTTTTTTCCAAAACAAGGTGATCTCATCCATATTAAATATTTGCTGTGGCAAATAATTTTCCTTCGATTACTCTACAAACTCCTAGGCAGCCTTCTCGTCAGCACTTGCAGATTCACCATACATTTTCACATTATGCAGCACAATATGCTTCTTGAATCTCACGAACCAACCGAAAGAAGCGTTGAATTTGTAGTCATAATCGGGCCCTTGCTTTCGCCTTCAACATGTTGAAGAGACTTAGTGGTTATGGTCATAGTGCTAAGGGGTATGCGCTTCTGGCCCAGGTCCTCTATCCATGATGCAAGTAGTTTTTCTATATCACTGGACCTTGTCGTTGCTTCGTCACTATCATCAATTTAATGGAAGCAGATCCTTTCATAGACTCTACGATTTTATCCTTATTATTCAAAATGGGCGTGACTGCAGAATGAGACCATCTGAAATCATGTGCGGTCCATTGATGGGCTTACCAGCTTCATGTTGCTTTATAATTTGCTACTTTGTTTCAAGACCGACTGCTCGCTTCTTTTTCTGTGATTCTTCACTAGGTTTTTGGATTGGGTGTGTAGGGGCCATGGTGCGCAAAATCAACAGAGGAACTGTTGAAGACGTGCCAATTGCAAGGGAGGTTGCCGCTGAATGCGTTGATGCCACTGCATATGGTGCATTGTTCCTAAATAGAAGCTTTTTTTTTTTTTTTTTTTTTTTTTTACGCTTGCTTGTGTCTTGTTCTAAGAATTTTCAAAGCATAGTTGAAAATGTTATTCTGTTTTTGGGATCATGGACATATCTTTTGAATGGACATAAGTCAAGGGATGACTGTGTGTATATATATATATATGAATATAGACATAAATCAAGTTGGAAAGAACTCATTAGCAATTATATCTTTTCTAAAGAAGGATGTCATTGTGACATTTTATTGGTAGGTTTCTGATAAGATTCCTACAGAAATGCTACTTTCCAGTTTTTGTCAATCAGAACATCCAACAAAGATCATTTATTATTACTGTCCAAATTCCATTGTAACTTGTTTTTTTAAGGCATCTTTCGAGGAAATTAAGAAAATTATTTAAGATGAGTAAGAGATGGGAATGAAGATTACCGACAACTTTTTATGAAGAGTTGAAGGTTGTAATTGTTTGGTAATACTTGATGAGGAAGGGTGTTACAGAGGAAAAGCAGGTTTGGCATGTTTGCAGTTATATTGGAAGTGATGTTGGACAGCTACTGCTGCTTTTTTTTTATACAGCCGAACAGGAAGTGAAAGAATGACCATAGAAAAGATGTAGAGCTGATGCCCCCCCCATTTCTCTCTCTCTCTCTCTCTGAAAGACAGGGATCGTCTGTGGGCTGAATTGCTTTCCTCTGGACAGCACTGAGAATTTTTCAGGACGTTTTAAGTGCACCACCCAAAACATTTCATTAGTATTCTAAGGATGGGTGAAGTTGGGATTTGTATAGCGTTAGTAGTGTGCGTGAAAAATATATATTGAGAGGGACTGAGTTTTTCAAAATCTTCCATATAAAAATTGGCGAGAGAGGGAATGGCAATTCCATCGTAAAACAAGACATAAACTCAGCCCCCCCCCCCTCAAACCTTCTATCTGGCTAAGATATGTAGATGATGTGATCTCTATTTGGTCTCATGGCCCAGGCACATTAGACTCCTTCCTCAGTCACCTCAACAGCCTACATCCAAGAATCCAGTTTACGATGGAAAAAGAAAAAAACAGTTGTTTACCCTTCCTAGACACCTTAGTTACATGCCTTCCTAATGGTACACTTTCCTTTACTGTATATAGAAAACCTATACATAGAGGCAGATACATTCACAAGCTCTCCCACCACCACCCATCTCAGCAATATGGCATTATTCAAACTCTAACCAGGACAGCCCACAATCTTTGTTCCAGTGGAACTGCTCTTACAACTGAGCTTGACCACATACACAACACTTTCCTCTCCAATGGCTACAGCGATCACAGTATTAAAAAAAATAATCAGTCTCCCTCCCCATTCCCCAGTCTTCTCTTCAGAAAGAGTTTACAAATGCCATCACCATACCCTACATCTGTGGCACATTGGAAAAAATAGCCAAGATTTTAAAAAAGTACAACCTACACACAGTGTTTAAGCCCCACCACAAACTTGCTACCCTTACTTAAATATAAAGAGCCAATAGGCTTCATTTCAGCGATATAAACACTATTCAAATTAAGGGGATATTAAATCCCACATTGTTTTAAAACCGAATAAGAAACTCAAAGATTGGAATCAGAGAGTTGCATGCCGAATATAGTAAACTATAAAAGTATCGGCAGCCACTAGCGTGAACTAATGAAAGTAGTCCTAGTACATAGTACAATCTCAGGTAACTCGTTGCAAAGGTGGGGAAAGTTCTGATCACTAATCTTGGTATTTTCCATAATGTAAAAACACATTTCCTAGGAAATGTATGCTGCTATTACATTATGGTGGGAGGTCACTACCCAGACTGATTTCAGCCTTTTTTGAGGCTTCATCAGTGAGTAGCTAGCCTACCTTTGCAACGAGTTGTCTGAGATTGTACTACGTACTAGGACTACTTGCATTAGCTCACGCTAGTGGCCGCCGATACTTTTATAGTTTACTATATTTGGCATGAAACTTGCTACCCTTATCCGTTCTACAAAAGATCAGCTCCCTCCTCTCTCAGTGCCTGGAGTTTATAAAGTACACTGTTCCTGCAAGTTGGCATACTTTGGACAAACAGGCAGATCAGCAACTATCCACCTGGAGGAACAAGTCATACATCTGCAACGACTATAGTCAGTCAGACCTGGCTGACCATATCTTGGATATACAACCCACAGGATCTCATGGAAAAAAATCACCATGCTCCACCACAGCAAATTCAAAAAAAGAGAGGCTATTTTTAGAATCAGCAGCAGATCTCAGAAATCAACCAAATCTTAATAAATACGGTTCCATTAAACTTCCCAAGATTTGGGAAACACTTATCATCAGAGATCCCCACCTTACATTCCAGACCACCTACAACCACCCTTATAAGGCGCTCCACCTAGATAGGACTTTAGAGTCACCCATGTGATTGGGCTTATTGTGTGGTATTTGTGTACATGTTACATTAGTTTTTTTTGTAATCCCTGAAGATGTCTCATTGACTGAGACAAAATATAGGAAGTATTAAATTCTATTTTAATCCTTTCTGAGTGCTGTATACAATCCATTAAGCCTCCAAAATGATGTCTTCACAGCACTTAAACCTCTACACACGAAGAGCAGTAATATTGAATAGCATAATAGCCAGGATGTGTCAAAAGAGAGGATTGGAATATGTGGATGATTGGAGGGCATTTGAGGACAGAAGACCGCTACTGTGCTCAAGAGACTGCTTGCATTTTTGAATGAGGAAGAATGAAGGCATCTAGAGAGGTTGCTGTTTTCTGAATGAGTCAGTGCAGGGAAACTAGAATTCTCAGGGTGGATGGTAGCAGGGGTGGCCTCTTGTTGGAATGGGTGCTTGGGGAAGGCGGACGACACCAGGTAACACTGAGTCCAGTGGGGTCGAGAGAGGACAATGATAGGTATAGAAGCAGTGACATGACATTTTTATGCTTTATAACTAAAGCCAGGAGTATCCGACATAAAGGAGATGAATTGGTGGCTCGATGTGGTTGATGGAGGATGAAATAATAACAGGAATTGAAGTAGCAGACCACAGCATTTTTCGGCAGGATAGGAAAGGAAAACGTGGTGGTGGAGTACTGCTTATGATAAGTGATGACATGTCCTCTAAGAGTGGAAGCTTTGGAAGGCAGTGACACTAATGGTTTTGAATACATACAGTGTGAGGTAGAAGTGGCCAAGACAGGATATTTAGTTGGATGTTGCTACAATCTTGATTGTAGCAACATCCAACAACATCTCCCTTAACAACATCCTTGATGATTGTTAAGGGAGATTTTAACTATAGCAGTATAAGCTGGGAAGAGGAAAATGCATGTAGTAATGAGGGAATGGAATTTCTAGAATTCTTGAGGGACAAATGTCTTAGGCAACATGTAATAGACGGAACAAGAGGTTCAAGAGTTTTTGATTTGGTCATATTATCGGCTCTTCTGATAAGTGAGATGACATCTCTTCCCCCCAGTTGGAGAGAGTGACCATGTGGTTTTGACTTGGAAGATGAATAGATATGCAGGTGTATCAAAGAAAAGGGAATGTATGTGGAATTATAATGCAGGTGATTATAATAGTCAGGTATCAACTAGGGGGAGTTCCACGGAGGGCAGAATTCGAAGGCCAGAATGTCATTAGCGCTTGGGAAATTGTAAAGGAATATTTTTTAGCAGCAATAGTAAGCTGTATTCCACACATGAAGAAGTGGACATAAATTGGTGTAAAGTGGATGACTAACAATATCAAACAGGAACTGCAGTTGAAAAAGAGATTATGAAAGAGATATAAGGAGAGGGGCGGAGGGCAGATACATGAAGAACTATAAGATGCATGCCAGGAGAGTGACCAGTATGGTGAGGAAGGCAAAACTGGAATATGAGAGGAGATTGGCACTATGATCCAAAGAAAATCCTAGGGAATCTTTTAGTTATGTGACCAGTAGGAGGAGAAATTATTATGGAAGAATGACATTGCAGGATAAAAATGGGAATAGAATGACTGATGCAGAGGATATAGTGGAGTTGTTCAATGAGCACTTTATTGGAATATTTCATCCTGGAGAAAGTTTTAATACTAGAAGGATAGGGTGGGTTTAGAGGTGCAAGAGGAGAGTGTGTTCCAGATACTGAGAGTTCTCTGGATACCAGTAAAGCTGTGGGACTGGATGGTATTTCACCACCGGTTTTGAGAGAATATGCTAAAGAACTGACAGCTCCGTTGAGAACTGGAGCTGTCAGTTGAAGAGCCAGTTCAACATTCATATTGAACTGGCTCTTCAATATGAATGTTTGAACTGTGGCTGCGGGAAAGGTACCCAAGGAATGGAGGGAAGGTAAGATAGTGCTGCTGCTGCTGCACAAGGTTGGCAGCAGACTGCAAGCATCTAATTATAGGCCAGTTTGTGTATCATCAGTAGTTAAGGTCTTGGAGAAATTATTGAGGGACTGTATACAGCATTGGGCAGATGAGGATAATGTTATCTGTGAGAATCAACATGGATTCGTTAAGGAGTGCTCTTGCTTTAGTAATATGATTGCCTTTTATAATAAAGTGACGAGCAGTTGATGAGGGAAAGGCATATACTGCTGTTTTTTGGATTTTGCAAAGGCTTTTAACAGGGTGCCACATGATAAGCTGATATTTAAGTTGCAATACATGGGTTTAAATGCTGGGTTAGTCGAATGGATTCAGGATTGGCTGTCTGATAGGTGTCAAAGAGTTGCTTGTGGTGGAGCAATATCAAGGAAGCAGAAGGTTACAAGTGGGGTTCTACAGGGTTCAGTATCTGGAACCTTTATTGTTCAACCTTTATATCAATGACATTGTCAATGGATTGCAGGGGGATATTCAGTTGTTTGCAGATGATGTGAAGCTGTGAAAGGGTAATCAGTAATAGTGCAGATGTGGCAGCCCTGCAAGAGGATTTGAATAAACTAGACAGATGGGCAAATGAATGGAGGTGTTGGTTTAATACAGCAAATTGTAGTCTTGAAGTTTGGGATCCATCGATGGGAGGATGCATACTCGATTGGAGGAGCTATACTGGAGGAAGTAGGGAGAGACGAGATCTGGGGGTGATAATTGATAGAAAACTGAAATTTAGGGAGCATATTGCAAAGGTGGTGAATGTGACCCAGAGGATTGCTGCAATACTGAGAAGGAAGCTGACCTGCAGAGATAAAAGAGTTATCATTCCGTTGTATAAGACTCTGATCAGACCATACTTAGACTATTGTTCTCAAATTTGGTCCCCAGGATTTGAAGGGGATAAATTAGCTGTGGAAAAGGGTACAGAGGTGGATAACAAAGATGGTTTCAGGACTGTACAATGTCAGTTACTAGGATCAACTGAGGGAATGTGGAATGCGGAGTTTGGTGGATAGAAGAAGGAGAGGTGATATGATCGAGACTTTAAACTGTTGAGGGGCAGTTACAGGGTACATGAGAAGCGTTCTTTCTTCTTTCATTGGGAAGTTCTTTCACTTGGTGGAACAACGGGAAGGAGCGATGACAAGGGGCCATCCCTGGAACTTACGAAAGGAAGCTGTGAGCAAGAGGGTGAGGGGTGGTTCAACTGTGGAATGCATTGCTTGAGAGAGTGATTAGAGTAAGAACGGTCAATGAGTTCAAGGAGTGGTACGATAAATTTTGTGTTTCCTAAGAATGACCTCCCATGATGAGTCTTTTGACTCCATGGAGGCCTGGATAATAATAATAACAATACCATGGCTTTGACAGTGCATCCCATGTACTGCTATTTCAGACTTCCCCTCCTGGCACAATCTGGCAGAATACGAGGCAGCAGGATTATGCACCAGCTTATTGGGAAACCTCTTCATTCATTACTGACAGGTTTGGATCCCATGAACTATCTTGCAGTTGGCCTGCAGCCACTATTTTATTGATGTACCTTCAAAATCGAGGATGTTTTGGGTCTTGAAGTATGATTGGCATGTTTTTTAAAGTATATCACTCGCACTACATGAAGATGAGAAGGGGAGAACACTAGGAGGACAAACAGCATTTGCCACTTCAAGCCTTTAGTAAGCAGGGTGGTGATGGTTTCAGCAGATGATAAAGATCATCTACCACCTGGTAGGTCTAGTTAGCATTTCCTTTAACTAGGAAGGTTATTTAAATATTTATTTTATTTTTTTATTTTTCAGCAGGAATTCTCACTGAGTATACTTGAGCCCTTTAAAAAAAAAAAAAAAAAAAATCCATGCCACACCACAGGAAAATGAGGTTTGACTTGATCGGGAGAGTGTAATCTTGTATGTCATTTGCAGTGTGCCCAAATGGGCCACTCTTGACATCTTCGTATCGTTTCATGTAAAAATTGGCTACTGGTAAAGAGAGTGGATTACACATGGCTAGGCAATATGGTTGTTTATATATATCTGCCCATTTCATTTGAAGATTTTTGAATGAGACAATGTTTACTTCTTTGTGTTCCTGCAGCATAACTTGTGTTCTTCAGACCATTAGAAATTTTGAGATTTCTGAAATTTTTGAGAATGAAAAATCCACCTAACTGTACCATGCAGTGGGATGGGATACATCCACAATGCATTACTGAGAAGAAACATTATGTGAATGTGTTAAAGATCTGCTGAAGTCTTTTGTTCACATAGTTCTCTTAATAAGAACCAGGGATTAGTGTTTCATCTGATCTTTTAATATTTCAAATCTCATTTATGGTAACAATATGAGAGAGCTGATAGTAATGTGACTGGTAATTAGCTTAAGGAATTAACAATGCATATAAAGGATATTAATTAAAGGCAACTTTAATGAATAACTTCAATATTTTGGCAACGTGACGTTACCATCTTCAGGAACATAAAAATATGGTATGTGGATGCAGGCACTAACAAAAGCAAATGAGGAAGAAGGCAAGAAACTAATATTGTTCCTAAAGTCCTAATGTTGCCCTCTGGCAAGCTAATTGGGCTGAAGTTCTCATAATGTAAGTCTCCCAAATTTGGAGTAGTTTCATGCACCCAAATTTGTTGAGGTTTGGAACTTTTTTAGAGCTGTTGATGATTCCTTGAATAATCTTTTGTACTTGAACTTGTTGAGGTGTATTATTTTAGTTTTCTTCCAATGAATTCTATGGTGGGTATCTAAGGCATGGTCTGCCAGCCCAGAGTGGCTGTACTGGTGAAACCAGATGTAGTCTTTGTGTTCTGAAATCCTGATATTGGCTGTCCTGCCTGTTTGACCAAAGTAGGACAATTTGCAGCTGCAAGGGACCTGGTATACACCAGGTAGGTCTAGGGGAAGTGGTTGGTCTTTGGTAGAGTGGATAAGGGATGTCAACTTTTTATATGGTCTATAACAAGAAGTCAGATCATATTTTTTGAGGATATTGGTTATTTTCTCAGAGGTGGCTCAGATGTAGGGGATGGTGATAGATTTAGTGAAATCTTTATTGGGGAGTGGGGGGGGGATTTACTGGTGTTAGTATTTTTTGGGGGTTATAGCCATTGGCTAAGAAAGTGTTAAGGATGTGGTTTAGTTCAGTGGTTAGGGCATCGTCATCTGAGCAGATTAATTTTGCCCTGTTATATAGTGTGTTTATAACCCTGTATTGTTGTGAGGGGGGGGGGTATTGCTGGTGAATGTATCTGCTTATATGGGTGGGTTTTCTGCAAAACAGAGAAAACCAAAAATCCATGAGGCTGGCAAGTGATTAAAGTGTCTAGGAAGGGGAGGGTGTTGTTTTCCTCTTTTTCTATGGTGAACTGGACTCTGGGGTGTTGGTTGTTTACGTGTGTTAGGAAGGAGCGGAGTGTATCTGAGCCTTGTGGCCAAATAGTGAACACATCACGTATCGAAGCCAAATAGTGGGATTTTGTGGGGCAGAGTTTAAGGCTTTCTCTTCAAAGGTCTCCATAAAGAAGTTGGCCGAGGGTGGGGAAAGTGGTGAACCTATGGATGTCCCATCTATCTGTTTGTAGAATTTTCCTTGCCAAACATTCATTGTGAACTGAAATTGGGCTGAGATATTGGGAGGAAACTTGGCTTGGATGAGCTCTAGGGTTTCTTTGAGTGGGACATTAGTGAATAGGGAGGAGATGTCAAAACTGACCATTATGTCATTGTGTTGGAGTGAGAGGTTTTCTATACTGGCTTTAAAGTGGGCTGAGTTTTTTATGTGTGATGGTGTGTTGCCAGTATAGTGTGTGAGCGTTTTGGCTAATTTATGTGGGGAAATCAATGCCATCCACTATGGGACGCAATGGCACATTTTGTCAATGTGTTGATGTTATGGGTATATTTTTGGGAGTCCATATAATCGGGGGAGGGGTTCTAGAGTTATAAGGTTATAGTTTGTTAGTGACTTCCACAGGCCAAGAAGTGACTTTCTTAAGGAATCTGTGGAGAGTTCTAATCTGAGAGCTGGTAGGATTATATTCAATAGGGAGGTAGGTAGTACAGTCTAATACTAAAGCATTAAGCTTACCTTTGTAGTCCTTTTGATTGAGAACCACAGTGGCGTTTCCCTTATCCGCTTTGGTGATTACTAATTTTTTGTTTTTCTTCATTTCTAGTAGAGCTGCATATTCGTTTTTGGATAAGTTGGTTTTTGGAAACGCCACCACTGGTTTTCAATCAAAAGGACTACAAAGGTAAGCTTTAGTATTAGACCGTACTACCTACCCAATTAGACAACCAAGACAACCCAATTAACCCGCCAGAGGGCACCATTAGGACTTTAGGAACAATATTAGTTTCTTGCCTTCTTCCTCATTTGCTTTTGTTAGTACCTGCGTGCACATATCATATTTTTATGTTCCTGAAGATGGCAACGTGCGTTGCTGAAATATTGAAGTTATTCATTAAAGTTGCCTTTAATTAATATCCTTTATATGTGTTGTTAATTCCTTAAGCTAATTACCAGTTATGTATGACCAACGTATAAGCCTTGCTACTTGATAATAATGTGATAGAAATGTAGTTTGCAACATACTCATTCTTTTCACTGTTTGTGTTGCTAATGTTTTTGATATTATTTTTCTTCCACTTTCTTTGCATTATATAAACCAGTATCTGAACATGAGAAAGCCACGTTTGGTTTATTCACATAAATAAATTATATCACATAAAAAAGTCATATGCATATGATTAAATGGAATTTAACTGATGATTTTGTGACAACAGCCCTTAGCTGAAATTTTTATTTTTTAATATATTATTAAACTTGGAATCATATCATATTGATTGAATGCACATTCAGCAGTGCATTCATTGCCCATTCCATATTTTCATTTTATATGGGTATATTATATAAATTAAGTGGATGTTAAATCCAACATCATTTCAAAGCCGTATACAGAAACCATAAAAGTTTCATGTGAAAATTGAGCAGAGAGCTTGCGGGAATATACTTACCGAACACACATGAAACTTTTATAGTTTCTGTATTCGGCTTTCAAATGATGTTGGATTTAATATCCACTTAATTTATATAATTTTGCATTGCCGAATTGAAGCCTTTTGGCTCTTTATTTTAGTAAATATGTGTATATGTTTGTAGTATTGTTGATGTGTTTGTTTTTCTGTTTATTATATACTAGATGAATGAAATTTGTTTGAAAAACAAGTAATATATATATTTTATTATTTTTTTTTTTTTACAGTGCCATTAGTATTGCAAAAACAGATGACCATCAGGCAATTTCTTGCAAAGTGTTAATGTGCATGATGCAACCAGCTATAGTATGTTTACCAGAAGATTCATAATCATTGCACTTCTCTAGCAGCAGCTAAAAGAAAATTTATGAAAGACTGATGCAAGAAACTTATTTTCTTACATTCAATCAGAAAACAGGAACATCAAATTGTCAGGTATGTGCCTTTTCTCAAGTACTGTATATCAGACTATAATTCAAAGATAGTGAAAAGTTTTGTGAGGTCTTTCAAATAGGACATATTCAGGAAACATGATGAGTCATTCTAATAGCTAAAAACATGTGAAAGTACTGTTGATCCCAAAAGCTACTCTCTTCCATGAATGGGCAAAAATAATGGTAAAAATGTTTCAACTTAAACACTTTTTAGTTTGGCTTATTATCTATTTAGAAATAACTTATGTTCTTCAGACCATTAGAAATTTTGAGATTTCTGAGATTTTTGAGAATGAAAAATCCACCTAACTGCACTATGCCATGGGATGGGAAACATCCACAATGCATTTCAACTGACTTTAATTTTGGGGTTGAACTATAGTATTAGGTTATGCAATATTAAAAGAAGATATAAGGAATTTATCTTACAGATAGCTAAAGTGAAACACATATTTGTGAACTAAAGAAAGTTAAATATGTGATTTATTGCTAACTGGATCAACTTGACAGAGAAGGCATGAATTAATTTTCTGTCATTCATAATTATTATTATTATTATTCAGGCCTCCATGGAGTCAAAAGACTCATCGTGAGGTCCTTCCTAAGAACATGAAGTCTGTCAAGACACATCGAGGGGGAGGTCCCCCCCCCCTAAGAAACACAAAGTCTATCATACCACTCTTTAAACTCATTGACCGTTCTCGCTCCCACCACTCTATCAGGCAATGCATTCCACGGTTCAACCACCCTCCATGCAAAGAAACCACTCCTTACCCTCTTGCTCACAGTTTCCTATTCGTAACTTCCAGGGATGGCCTCTTGTCATCACTCCTTCCCGCTGTTCAACCAAGCGAAAGAACTCTCCAGTGTCAACCCTGTAACCACCTCTCAACAGTTTAAAAGTCTCAATCATATCACCTCTCCTTCTTCTATCCACCAAACTCTGCAGTCCACATTCCCTCAGCCGATCCTCATGACCAAAATTGTACAGTCCTGAAACCATCTTTGTCATCCGTCTTTGTATCCTTTCCACAGTTAATTTATCCCCTTCAAGTCCTGGGGACCAAATCTGAGAACAATAGTCTAAGTGTGGTCTGATCAGAGACTTGTACAACAAAATGATAAACCTTTTATCTCTGCAGGTCAGTGTCCTTCTCATAATTGCAGCAATCCTCTGTGTTACCTTCACCACCTTTGCAATATGTCCCCTAAACTTCAGGTTTCTATCAATCATCAACCCCAGATCTCTTGTCTCCCCTACTTCCTCCAGTTTAACTCCTCCCATAGAATATGCAGCATCCCATCGATGTTTCCCAAACCTCAAGACCTTACATTTTGCTGCACTGCATTAAACTGACCCCCATTCATTTGCCCATCTATCTAATTTATTGAAATCCTCTTGCAGGGCTACCACATCTGCATTGTTGCTAATAATCCTTCCCAGCTTTGCATCATCTGCAAACAACTGAATATCCCCTTGCAATCCACTGGCAATGTCATTGATATAAAGGTTAAACAATATAGGTCCTAGTACTGAGCCCTGTGGGACCCCACTTGTAACCCTCTGCCTCCTTGAAACTGCTCCACCATACACAACTCTCTGATACCTATTAGACAGCCAATCCTGAATCCAGTTGACCAATCTCACATCCAGACCCATGTGCTGCAACTTAAATATCAGCTTATCATGTGGCACCCTGTCAAATGCCTTTGCTAAGTCTAAGAAAATTGCAGTATATGCCTTTCCCTCATCTAATGTTCTTGTAACTTTATTATAAAAGGCTAGCATATTGCTAAAACAAGAGCGCCCCTTCACAAATCCATGTCGAGTCTCACAGATAACATTACCCTCATCTTCCCAATGCTGTATACGGTCCCTCACTACTTTCTCCAAGATCTTAACAACTACTGATGACACACAAACTGGCCTATAATTAGACACTTCCAGTCTGTTACCACCCTTATGCAATGGCACTATCTTACCTTCCTTCCATTCCCTGGGCACTTTTCCTGCAGCCAGTCTTTCATTGAAAAGCCAGGTTAAAGGCACTGTCAGTTCCCTAGCACATTCTCTCAAAACTCGTGGAATACCATCCAGTCCCAAAGCTTTACTGACATCCAGAGTACTCAGTATCTGAAACACACGCTCCTCCTGTACCTCTAAACCTCGAACCTGCCCTATCCCTCTAGCATTAAAACTGACTCCTCTAGGATGAAATACTCCAATAAAGTATTTCATCTCCTAGAGGAAATACTTCATTTCTCCTCTTACTGGCCGTATAGCTAAAAAATTCCCTAGGATTTTCTTTGGATCTTAGGGACCAATCTCCTCTCATATTCCAGTTTCGCTTTCCTTACCACACTAGTCCCTCTTCTGGCCTGTCTTATATTCTTCATGCATCTTCTCTTCACCTGTCTCCTTATATCTCTTCCATAGCCTCTTTTTTGCATGCAATTCCTGTTTAATATTGTTTGTCATCCACTTTACTCCAAATTATGTCCTCTTCCTCACTCATGGTATACAACTTACCGTTGCTGCTAACAAATATTCTTTCACAATTTCCCACGCACTAATGATATCCCAGCCTTCCAGTTCCTCCCTCCATGAAACTTCTCGAAGTTGACGTCTAAGACTATTATAATCACCTGCTTTATAATTCCACAAACGTTCCCATCTCTTTGATACTCCTGCATGTCTATTCATTTTCCAAGGCAAAACCATATGGTCACTCTCTCCAACTGGTGGGAGAGATGTCATCTCAGTTATTATCAACTCTTCTGATGCTATAACCACATCCAAAACTCTTGAACCTCTTGTTCCCTCTGTTACATGTTGCCTAAGACATTTGTCCCTCAAGAATTCTAGAAATTCCATTCCCCTATTGCTACATGCATCTTCCTCTCTCCAATTTATACTACCGTAGTTAAAATCTCCCATAACAATCATTCTTCTTGCACTTGCCAAACTTAACTGTCTAAACATCTCCTGGTCTCCATCGTCTGTGCTCCTGGGTCTGTAGCAACACCCCACTAAATATCCTGTCTTGCTGACCTCTACCTCACACCATATGCTCCCAATATCATTTGTCTCACTGCCTTCCAAAGCCTCCACTCTTAGAGGACATAGGTCGTCACTTATCATAGGCATATAAATGCCATTGTTTGTATACCCAGCATTATCCCCTTTAGACTCCACTGGGCTCAGTGTTACCTGATGTCGTCTCCCTTCTCCCAAGTATCCATTCCCACAAGAGGCCACCCCTTCTATCATCCTCCCTGGGACACACTGACTCGTTCAGAACAGCAATCTCTCTAGATGCCTACGTCCTTCCTCATTCAAATGTAAGCGGTCTCTCGCATACAATTCTTCTCTTTCCTCAAACGCACTCCAAGCATCCACATATACCAGTCCTCTCTTGTCACACATTCTGGCTATTATGTCATTCAATATTACTGCTCTTCTGCTCAGCTCGTCATTATCATACCTGGGAAACACACAACATAAAGTATGACAATGTGAGTCATATTTTTGTTCAGTTTTAAAATACAATTTTGAATGCATATTTGGAAGTTATTGAAAAAAAAAAATTATAGACTGACTGCAGTCATTTGATTGATTTTGGTGTGGTTGCTGCTACTAGCATTGGAAAAGCAGATCAAAATGTGAATCACATAATAGATACTTAGTGTGTTGCATATTGGTTTAATTTAAGTGACTTCTGGATTTAAGTGGAAGTTTTCGTGGTTGTCCCTCGCTATAGCAAACTGTAGAGATCACAGGAATAGTGTGTAGTAATGGATAATGTTATAGTATTTTCTTTAGCATAGTACTGTGCCTACTAAATTAGTCAGGATTTTCAGTAGTTTGTTATAGTGATTGAGTTTATCAGCCTGGTGATTGATTATCATGCATTTTCACTAATCCAGAAGCATCATTAATAAACACAATCAATTTTTAGCATGCAAATAATATGGGACCAAATAATATGTATGATAGGTATAGTGTATTTATGAAGTGTAGGCTGGAGAGTATTGCTAATAACTGAAGAAGAAGAATATTTAAATCCAAAAAGAATACAGATTCAAGAGAGTGATGGTGGTAGTATGAGGTGTACAGGCAATGGGCTTCAAGCTGTTGAGGTAAGGCAGAGGTTAACTGAACAACAGAGCAGAGGTTACATAGTTAGATGCTGCTACAGGCCAGGATCATATATTGGGGAATTTGTAATGCATGGACCTTAGGGATACAAGCTTGAGTATCATTATCAGTGATATCACTTATTAGGTTATAGATTGGAGTAAGGAAAAAAAAGCATATAACATGAGGGGGAAAGAATTTATAGAATTATAAGGAACTATCTTAAGTAGGGCATGATGGAAGTGATTCAAGGTGCAGGAATATTGGATTTAGTAATAGTATCTGAAAATTTGGATATAAATGAGGTAATAGTTGTTTTGCTTCCATTTGGAGAGAGTGGTCATGCAGATTTAACCTGGGAGGTAACAGTTATTTGAGTACTTTGAATAAAAAAAATTATATACAGGCTGTTTCAAATTCAAGTATCCCTATTCAGAGTTGTCTGTAGAGAAAACCAGTAGACAAAATACTCTCGACTCGGTGGTACCCTAACCAAATTGTGGGGAAGAGATTTTGACAATAAAAAATATTTAGTTCAAAAATGACTTATAGGAAAATATGGCACTGTAAGCAGGAGAAAATTAATTTGAATCAGATGGTATGTGATTATATGTGAATATTAAAACAGTGTTTCTATAGTTGATATTATATTAATGATTTTGATTTTTGTTCTGAAGTTTAACCATTTTTACCAATATTCTTCAAAGAGAATAAGACAATAACTCAATTAGCTTAAAGCTTTCAAAACAGTGTGCAGAAATTTCATTATGCAAATAATGTAAGGAGAGTCTCCAGCAAAATAAAAGAGTAAACAGAGCAAAGTTTTTCTCTGTTTACTCTTATGAAAGACTGGAACACTTACAGTTTGCCTAAAAGTGTTATGGAAAAAAAACAAGACTTCTGCTGTTGCTACAGGTTTGCATAGATATATCTCTTTAGCTTCAGATTTATTCACATGTCCAGTTCCTTCTGGATTAGTTATCAATCCTAAAGGACCTGTGACTTTCTCCTTCAAAAAAAAAAAAAAAAAAGAAAGTTTTTCTGAGTTGTTTAATTAGATATAAAGTTCAGGTACTACTACTTGAATAACTGAAGTGCAGTCAATGACAAGTTGACAAGGACAAAATGAATATGCGTTAACGATACACCCCTCAAACAAATCTATCAATATATATATATATATACAAAACTGCACAGATTAAATGCACTGCTATGTCTTTCATTCTTGATTGTAAATTGGAATTTAATCTTTCAAAGAATAATTTTTGAATAACAAACATGCAAAAATTCATAGCAATTTTGATATTTTGCTTAGCTAAAGGATGCTCTAGAAAATACAGTAAGGTGGTTAACTCCCAATTAAAAAAAAAAAATGATCAGTGTGTGCAAACCTATTCATAATATGGAATATGCAAGTATTGGGAAGAACAGGGATAAAAAAAAAAAAAAAATATACATATATATATATATATATATATTTATTTATAACACACACACACACACACACACACACACATATAAATATATATATACATATACAGGGGCGGCTCGTCTATAGGTGTCGGGCCCACCTATATTTGTACAAGTAGCCCAATAATTGTAGTTTTAAAAAATATATTTCTTGTAATTATTATTTTTTGATCTATTTCCAACACGCTTTATTGCTTAATAAAAAAAAATACTGTAGTATTTTGTGGCAATATTGTATAATGAGACTTAGTACGGTCTCTGGGGCCAGCCACGGTTGGCCCTATTTTATACGTGTAGAACACAGGGCATGTATGAGCACGTACGCTAGCAATCGTATTTGTTTACCACGCGCAACGCTTATCTTGGAGCCAGTTTAGTCTGGCCCAGTCACTGTGTTGCACGTACGTACATAGCACGCGATTCTTTGATTGTGAACCACATGCACTAGCAATCGTGTTTGTTTACCGGGCACAACGCTTATTTTGGGGCCCATTTAGTCTGGCCCAATCACTGCGTTTGTAAGTAAATAGCACGAAATTCTTTCATTGTCTTATTATTTATTCTCGTTGTTGATCTGTTTTATTGTTTAATAAAAAAATTACTGTAGAGTTTTGTGGCAATATTGTATAATGCAACTTAGTACGGTCTCTGGGGCCAGCCACGGCTGGCCCTATTTTATACGTGTAGAACACAGGGCATGTATGAGGTACATGCAGTAGCGATCATGTTTGTTTACCAGGCGCAACGCGTATCTTGGGACCCGTTTAGTCTGGCCAAATCACTGCATTTGTACTTAATTGCGCGCAATTCTTTCATTGTCTTATTATTTATTCTCGTTGTTGTTCTGTTGTATTGTTTTTAGTGTGTATAATTATTGTTGTCATTTTTTGTTATAATTTATTTTAATGTTTAAATTTTTATTACGTCCATAAACAATATATGTTAACTATGAACAAAATTGATAGTTTATACTGGAAAAACATTTCTCGTTTTTCCTATTTTAAAAAAAATTAATAGCTCAATGCATCAGTGGAGTCTGACTAAACATTATTGTAATTTATAAATAATAACTATAAATCAATAATAGAACGACTATATAAATATAAAAAAAACTAAGTTGTTTTTGGCCTCTGGCCCCACCTGTTTCTATTGTCACCAGCTGCCACTGTATATATATATTTTTTTTTTTTTTGGAATGATTATATTTGTGTATGTGCTCTGTGAGGGTGGTTTGAAAATTTCTCAGCTTAACAATGAAAATACAAATATATAATTTCAAGATTATTTCATCATGATCATCATCAAATTCCTTACATGTACCCTCAAGGGGGGTGTACAGGATATGATAGTACTACATGAAAAATTTACATCATTACTAACTTCTACAATTTTTCTCCAAATCAGTCTGTTACTTGTCAAGACTCCAATATTATCATTATCAGATCTTATATTTCTATTGTCTAAGGCACATTGTACCGTATCAATCCACCTATATCTTGGTCATCCTCTGGGTCGTTTTCCTGCCAACCTGGCAGAGAAAACTTGTTTTGCTAATCTTTCCTCGCCCATTCTGTTTAAGTGATCATACCACCTGAGATGAGCTCTGCTAACGCATTCCTGGATGCCGACAATGTCAAGTTCTTTCCTAATATCCTCATTTTTAATATGATATTGCCATCGATGCCATCTGTTCACGCCTATAATCTTTCTCAGGACTCTCATATCTGCAGCTCTCAGATCCATAAGTTAAAACTGGTTTGAATACTGTCCTGTATACATCTAATTTAGTGTTCCGACTAATTTCTCTCTTATTCCATATCAATTTATTCAATTGACTTCCTACCATACCAGCTTTGTTGATTCTGTTGTCTATTTCTATATTTAATTTACCATCTTCAGTAAAAATCGTGCCTAAGTAGCTGAAATGTTTTACTTGTTCCCCGTTCACAACACAATTGACATTTTCAACAATTCTACCTATTTTCTTTGTCTTTTTAATGCTGACCTTCATACCATATCTATTACAACAGTTATTCAATTTAGTCAGGGACTTGCAAACTTGTAGCAGATTTATTTAGAGGTATAACATTGTCCGCATAAAGCAAAGAGCTGACATTAACATCTCCAATTCTGATATCATGTTTAATAAAACTTTTCTTCATAATGTGATCCATATAGATAATGAATAACAGAGGGGATAGTGTACATCCTTGTCTCACACCAGTTTTAACATTAAACCATCTTCCTGTATTTCCTTCAATTCTAGCTGCCGACTTACAACTCAAATAGACTAAGTATTGCTTGATATAATGTCCCATTGACACCATATAACTGTAGCGTATTGAATAGCTTCTCTCTTGGCACCTTATCATATACCTTTTCCAGATTGACAAAACTTAAATACAGATCTTTGTTATATTCCCATGCTTTTTCGACTATTTGTCATAAAGTGAAGATCTGATCCTGACAGTCTCTATTTGGCCTGAATCCAGCTTGTTCTTCACCAAGCTTTTCTTCAACAATTCTTCTCAACTGTTTATCAAGTATGCTTGAATAGATCTTGCCAGGAACACTCATTAGGGAAATACCTCTGTAATTCTCACATTCTGTTTTATTTCCATTTTTATATATATGGGGTACTATGAGATCTCTACTCCCATCATTGGGAATTCGTCCCTCTGTCCAGGCTTTCTGAACTATGCAGTGCAGCCACTGTAAAACTTTTATACCACCATATTTCAGCATTTCTGGTCGAATATCATCTACTCCTGCTGCTGCATTTCCACATATCAAGCCTTTGATGGCTTTTTCTACTTCAAGTATGGATATGTATTCCTGACTGTATTCCTATTGTGTTTTTTACCACCGTGTTATCACTGCTTGTTTCATTTAGCAATTTTTCTAAGTAATTACTCCATACTTCAAGAATATCTTTTTCTCCTGTTTTCATGTAACCTTTATCATCTCTAACTCCTTTTACAGCACTCTTTCCTCCATTTCTAAACTTCTTCAACAACCTCCAGAATATCTTACCGCCTTCTTGATATTTATTTTCTATGTTCTTGCTAAAGTCCTCCCATGACTTTTGTTTAGCTAGTTTTACACAGTGTTTAGCTTTCTTACATTTGTCTCTGTATTCTCTAAGAGCAAAAGCTGACTTATTTGCCAGGAACTTTTGATATGATTTCTTCTTTTCCTTCACTGCCTCTTTAATTTCCTGTGTCCACCGTGGAGTCTTGATTTTTGTATCCTTGCAGACAACCTCACCGCATTCCTCTCTGGCTGAATCAATCAGGGTTTTCTTCAAGGCTTGCCACTGAATCTCCAAAGTTTGGTTCCTGTTCTCAAACACTAGAAGGGTTAGTCCCATAAAAATTTATCAAAATTGAAATGAAAAAAAAAATTGTGGTGTAACAGAAGTGGCAGAATGGGTCTTGAGATATCATTTCTTGATAGGTTGCCTCAGCAGGTGAACAAGATACTTTGATGGGTTTTCATGAATAGTTTTCTTCCAAATTAATCTGTTATTATTCAGGTCTCCCATATTGTTTGTTCTTACATTTTAGTCTTCTAATGCAGTGCTTCCCAAACTTCTGGATGTCAGAGCCCCCTTTCGAAAAATTAAAATATTTCACGGCCCCCCTCGAAAAACAATCATAATATATACATATTATTATAATATTTATATTCAATACAAAACATACACAGCGAATATTGCAAAAATCAAATGCAAATATTACATTTTTAGCATCTTACATACTCATTTGACATGGCACATTATTTCATATTTTTATATACATAGATATACTGTATTGTTATTGTACATTTGCAGTACAAGCACATTAAACGTAAAACGATTAGTAATAAAGAAAGAATTAAAAACCTCAAAGAAGTTTAATAAAAATTTAATGTGATGGATGTGTTTCAGTACTGCTACACAAAAGGTCAATATCAAGTGAAATATTTGAAACTTCAATTCTTAAGATTTCTGCTTTGAAATTAAACTTATATGAATAAGCATATATTTACTAACATTCATTAAGCGCCGAAATACGCAGGAAGCAAAATTTGTGAACCCGCACCAAGAAACAATAAATAATAAAAATTAAATACGTTTCTTTTAAGATAAAAAAAACCTACTTAGTCTTAAAAGATTTTCAATTTGTTTTCATTATTTCACCCCACCCCTCAACAAAACGTATAGCCCCCAAAGGGGCCGCGGCCCACAGTTTGGGAAGCGCTGTTCTAATGCACCACTATTACTGTATCAATCCATCCATAGCTTGGTCTTCTTCTGGACATCATAGTATCAGACACTTGGTTTGATTCCATGATGAATCTTCTATTCTGTGATCATCCGTTCCCTGTTCTGTTTAAGTGACCATGCCACCTTAGAATAGCTCTGCTCGTACATTTTTTAATGTTAAATGGCATCAACTTCCTTTTTAATATCTTCACTTTTAATATGATTGTGGTATTGATGGTATCTGCTTTTCCTCATAATTATTGTCAAAATTCACATATATCTAGTCTCTAGTTCATGATCAACTGTTTTATTTCTAACCTGCTCCTCAGATCCATGCAATAGTTGCCCTACTAGCCATGATATATATATATATATATATATATATATATATATATATATATATATATATATATATATATTTATTTATTTATATATATATATATATTTATTTATTTATATCGATCCCATGCCGCGCAGTTAGCCTAGTGGCTTTGCGCTTCGCAACCACATGCCTGGGGAAGGAGTGTCCCAGGTTCGATTCCCGTTGTAGACGTGAGGAATTTGAGGATCTTCCTCAGGCATAGCCAAGTTAGCCGGTCTTGGGCGCGGTCAGTAGGGTTTTTTCCGCCAGTTTATCTGGCGTTTTTCATCCCACAAACAGGCAAACCGGCCCCGTGAACATACGCCTCTACAGTCAAAAATATATCCCCCCCCCCCAGCGGCAGACCAGGCGACGGGTCGGTTGGGAGTAGTACTAACAAGAAGTCGCATCTAAAAGTAACACGCGGACCCTGCATAGGAAGCGGGAATAATGCGTAGAAGAAGAAGATTTATATCGATCCCATACCAAGAGGTCAAGTGACCTATAAGCATATCAGTGCCGTGTGTGGGTTGCAGATGAGGATGCGATAGTAGTTTATTGATGCTTTTTTTTTTTTTTTTTTTTTTTGAAAGAATTGTGGGTTGTAATTGTCTGGGAATACTTCATGAGGAAGGTTGTTCCAGAGGACAGTAGTGGACAGAATAAACAAGAAGGAATAAAAGCAGGTTCAGTGAGTTTACAATTTCACAACAAAGGGATGCTAGACAGCTGATGCTCTTGTATTAACAGGTGCAGCAGAAAGTGGAGGAATTATGGTTGCCAATTCATTGGAGCAGTGCCCATGGAAGTACCATTGAATATACACAGCTGAAGCACTGCACCTGCGAGATAGAAGTGGAAGTGAATCTGTAGGTGAGGGGATCATCTGTGAGCCTAATTGTTTGCCTCTGGATGACGTCAAGAATTTTAAGGGACATTTTAGGTGCACCATCCAAACATGTGAGCAGCATTCTAAACATGAGCAGATTTGGTATTTGTATATAGTTAAGAGTTGGTTGGATATAAAATAGGCTCTTGAATGAAAGAGAATGCCAAGTTTTTTGATTCTGTTGATATGCCACTATCCCAGGAAAGACTGGAGGTAAACATTAATCCAAGCAAAGAGATCTGATATTGTCTGGTGATTTGTGTATTATTGTGGGTGAGGGGAGGAATGAGTGGAGGGTACTATCATCTTCAAAACTGTGGATAGGAATAGTGGGTAAGAGTAGGTCATTTATTTACAGGAGAACGAAATAGGACAGAGCCTTGAGGAGGCACTCCAGCATTGGTGGTGAAGCTCAAAGAGAGGAGCCATGTACCATGACTGATAGAGAATGACAAGAGAGATGATATGTTTAGCTGCCACTCAAAACATGGATTCAGAGTGTTCCATTGAAATAACATGGATACGAAGTACACTGGTGTCCAAAAGCTAAGGATGAAATTCATTTTTACCTGTATAAGAAAAATGTTTTCATGACTACAGCCAAATATTGTCACATTTATTGCCAGCATACTAATAAATTATATTACACAAAAAGTGTTTCATAAATTTTGTACAAATTAAATTGCAATGTGTTTTTGGGAAATTTACAAATTTCCTAAGGATGTAGTTAAGAATTAATGTACAGCGATTACAGAAGACTATTCAGAGTCCACCCCAAACTGCGATGGAGCTGTTGCAATGTTGTACCATGTTTAGTACCAAATGATTCAGGAGTTCTTGCATCAAACTGCCCACTCCTCTTCCTCCTTCAGAGCAAGGATAAGGCCTTGTTTGTTTTCTGGTGGGGAATTTTGAGCAGCAATACACCTCCCTATTGCATCCGAAACGTGTTCTATGGAATTGGGATCTGGAGACCATGCTGACCACTTGATTTGATTAATGTCCAGAAGAATCGCTACTGCTCATGTACAATGTGGTGTGGCATTGTCATTCATAAAAATGAATTCTTTACCTACAGCACCAAGGTAAAATCAAACATGACATTGAAGAACTTTGTTGCAATATTGTTCACCAGTCATAGTCCTTTTTTCCAGCACTTGTAGCTCGGTGCATCCATTAAGCATAATGCCTCCCCACACCATGACCACAGCACTGGTGTATTTATCTGTTTCAAGAACATTTTCATGATGGTAAACAGTACCACTTTCATGCCATATCAATTATCAGCTAGAATCAGAAGGAAAACTAAAATGACTCTCATCTATAAAGAGTACATTAGCCCATTGGCGTCTTGTCCATCTTTTATGGATACACACCGCAGAATACGTGCTCTGTGATGAGCTGTGGTTAAAGCGACGCAAGACTAGAGGTCTTTGGGCATATGGGTCTACTTGTCACAGACGTCTTGCCACAGTTTGTCAAGATATCCACGTACCTGTGCTGGAATGGAGCTGACTTGCAAGCTGACCTACTGTTGTGTGTCGATTATGTTTTGCTGTTATAACAAAAAAAAAATCTGTCTTCATGCTCTGTGGTAGAGTGAGGGCAACCCTCTTAGCAAATGTCTGGAGCACATTCCATTTGTTTTAAATGCTGCCCAGAGCTTGAATACAATGCTATGTGAGATTTGAAACTGTCTGGCAATATCAGTAATTCTGTGCCCTTCTTCAAGCTTTCCAATCATTCTACCCTATGTGAAATCATCTAGATGATATCCTTGAGACATTACTAGACATCCAAGTTTAGAACTCTATTCCTTTGCAAAAAGAGCTTCCTTCAAATACAATTTATTTAGTGCAGCCTTCTGCTTTTTTTCCTGTTGAGTGCTCTACATAACCTCTTTGCAAGCAATTCGAAAATTTGAATGTGTACCTACTTTTTACTCAAAATCATCAGTTATACAAATTGACACAAGCTGATTCATCTGAATTTGTAGTTATAATCTTCAGAAAAATAGTGTCTGTCCTTAGGTTTTAGATACCAGTGTATGAGGTGATTGATATATTTCATCCATTAATGGTCAGCTGGTTGGTCAAAATTAGCTTCAAGAATTATTATACAATGATCATTTAGTGTTTTGGCCAGTTTCTCCCTTATTCCATATAAATTTATTCAACTGGTTCTGCTTTTTCACCATATCAGCGTAACTTATTCTGTTATCTATTTCTAGATTTAATTATTATCCTCACTAAATTTTCATATTTTCATAGTTTTGTGATGGAGCACTTACAATGTTGTACCATGCTTGGCAACAAGTGATCAAGTGTTCTTGAGTCAATTTGGCCTGCTCTTCCTCCTTCAGAGCAAGGATAAGGCCTTGTTTGTTTTCTGAAGGGGAAATTACAAGCAGCAGTACACCTCCCTGTTGGTGGTATATTTCAGATTTTCATCCGAAATTTATTATAGCAGTTATTCAAATAATTTTGTTAAAGAATCCAGATGACTGACACTGGATTTATTTAGGAACAGAGCATCATCTGCATTTTAAAGTAAAGAGCTGAGATTGACATCTCCAATTTTGATATCACAATATCTACAATATTATTTAACATCTATATGGATCTTTCTTTCATAATCTGATGCATATGAAAGATAAATAACAGTGAAGAGTGTGCATTCTCGTCACACACTTGATTTTGTTGAACCATCTCCCAGTTAAACCATCCATTAGTTCTAATAGTTCGTTTGCAACTTAAGCACAGGATATACATTGTTCTATATAATGTCCCACTTAATTTCCATTATGAATTTGAACATAAAAGCCATTTTGAACAGCTCCCTCGGTACCTTATCACGTCCATTTTCCAAATCTACAAAACCTAAACACAGATCCTTGTTATATGCCTATCATTTCTTGACTATTTGGCTTAGAGTAAAGGAAAAAACATGTGATCCTGATAATCTTATTTTGGCCTAAAACTAGTGGGTTCTTCCTCAGGTTTCTCTTTAACAGTTTTGAAGGGTGAAAAAAAAAATGCAAACACTTCAAAATTTCTGTATTGGAGAAAAGACAACCTTGAGAGGTTTATGTTTTTAAATAAAAACACAGTTATAGTGAAGACAGACAAAAGAAATGTAATGGTGAGTTTGTTGCATTGATTGAGTCAGTATGCCCAAAGATGATCAGTATAAGTGAAACTTGGTTGTCTGAAGATGATATACTATTGGGAATAGAAATGGAAAGATATACAATTTTCTGGAAGTATAGGAAGATGAAAAGAGGAGGGGGAGGGAGGGATACTGTTAATGATTGCAGAGGAATTGTGTCCACAAAGTGTGGAATTTAATTATACATGTGCAGATTTTGAATATTTGTGGTGTAGTTGAAGTTAATAGACTATAGGATTTATAGGCCAGGAAATGTAGAGAATACTGATTGTGAAATGTTTAGGAAAATTGGTTGGGCATGTATAAAGAAGATGACCCTGATGGGAGACTGTTAGTTTGTTGAATTTCTGAGAGATATATGTTTTAAGCAGAATGTGGCTGAAGTAATTAAAGAATTTACAGTTTTGGATTTGGTAATATCTTCGTAGTTTGTTAATGAGGTATTAACACTGCTCAGTTGGTTAGAATGATCATAAGGTATATATTTGTTTGGGAAGTGGTGAAACAAGAGAAGGTTACTGCCGAAAAAAGGAATATATATGGAATTATTTGAGAGTTGTTTGAAAAGTTTGGTAAATTTCCAATAGACGGCAACACAATTCATTCATTCACACCGGTGATAGCACATATCAGCTTTTTCATGACCCCTGGCAAAATTTTAGCCACGTGCAATGCATAGTTCTCTTTTGCAAACATTTA
Source organism: Typopeltis vanoorti (assembly GCF_054136105.1). Taxonomy (NCBI): domain Eukaryota; kingdom Metazoa; phylum Arthropoda; class Arachnida; order Uropygi; family Thelyphonidae; genus Typopeltis; species Typopeltis vanoorti. The sequence continues at coordinate 35,768,510 of NC_143553.1, forward strand.
AAATGACCATGTTTGCATTTTTCATAAAAATGGAGAAAAACGACTTTCATATGATGGAAAAGAAGTGTGAAGTCAGAAAAAATGGTGTGACTACATTGAATTCTGCAAGAGTGAAGAACAGTACAATGAAATTGTAAAGATGGCTCAGTTTCTATTTGCAATTCCCAGTCACAATGCCAGTGTTGAAAGGCTCTTTTCATTAATACAAGCACAATGGAACAAGGAAAGAAATAGACTTACCATAGAATCTGTGAAAGGACTTGCTATAGTTAAATGTTTATATGTTTGATTTATAGTTATGTTTGCTGAGTGGTGTGGAATTTGTGGATGTGTAGAATGAGTTCGATGGGCGAAAGGAGTTATATAAAATGGATGGTTTACATTTCATTGGATTTGGTGTATGGCGACTTGAAAAGGTGTTGTCGAATGTAGTGGAAGTGAATGTACAGAACCAGGGAAACTAGAGTTATTAAGGTGTGGGGGGGGGTAGATATGCAGATTTTAGGGAAGCAGTTGAGTGTGTGAATGTGTGTAATATGCCCAAGAGAGTAGGAAAGACTACACACCAGAATGGGATAGTTAGTATAAGGCATCAAAATAGGCATGGGACAAGTCGGCTTCTGCAATTCATGTATACAAATGCCAGAAGTATTAGGAACAAGAGAGAAGAATTTTTGACCTTGGTTGGCACTTCCAGACACAGGTTATTGGCATTAGTGAAACATGGCTGACAGAAGATGACACAGATAGTGGGATTGAATGTGAGGGGTAAGGTCTCTTCAAGAGAGACAGGGAGAATAAAATGGGGGGAAGTGTGTTATTGATGATAGTGGATGAGCTACAGCCAAGGTGAATAGAAGTGGAACTGCAGGATAGAGAAAAGAGCACATTTGAGGCTATTTGGTGTGAGATTGAAACTAGCAGAACAAAATATACAGTTGGGTGCTGCTATAGACCAGGTGATGGAATAGATGGTGGTGATAGTATGCATAAGCAAATAGAAGAAATGAGTAGAAGGAGGGTAATTATTATGGGAGATTTCAACTATGGTAACATTGATTGGAAGGAGGAGAGGACACATGGGAGGAAGGATTTGGATTTTATGCAGTTATTAAGGGATAACTATCTGTGACAGCATATAATGGAAAATACTAGGGGTCAGAGAGTGCTTGCATTTGAGAATTTGGCTGTAACGAATATGACCACATTGCCACCAATTGGTGAGAGTGATCATGGGGTCCTGACTTGGGAGGTGGCTAAAGGTGTGGAACTTACAATTAAGACAGGGTACATGTGGAATTATTGGGCTGGTAAGTATGACAAGCTTAGGAGATTGATTGGTACAGTGCTATGGCATGTACAAATGCAAGGCTAGAAGTTGACAGTGCATGGGAGGTGGTTAAAAAGTGTTTGCATGAAGCAATGGCTGACTGCATACCTAGAGTCCGAATAAAAAATCAAGTAGGAGTTAAATGGATGAATAACACCATTAAGCTTGAGCTGCAAAAAAAGAAACAACTATGGAGGGAATTTAAGGAGAAAGGTGACCGGCAGGCACATGAACAATATAAAGCCCAGGCCAGAAGGGTAACGAGTGTGGTAAGAAAAGCAAAAAAGGATTACAAAAGAACATTGGCCATGCAGGCTAATGAGAATCCTAAACAGTTTTTTCGATATGTTGCAAGTAAAAAAAAAAAATGTATAAGGCAGAATGATTTTAAAGAATGCCGATGGTAGGGAGGTAACTTAATCAGTTGATATAGTTGAATTACTGAGCGAGCACTTTGCAAGAGTATATCATCCAGGTGGTGACATTGCAGAAATGAATGAACCAAAAGTTTATAAGGGAATTGTGGTGAATGAAGTGGAGGTGAGTAGTCTATTGCAAAATCTCAATGTCAATACATCTGTGGGATTGGATGGTATACCAGCTTGTGTCATACGTGAAGCGGCTAAAGAATTGTCAGTATCCTTGACCATTTTGTTTAATCTGAGTCTTGGGTCTGGGTTAGTCCCAAGGGGGTGGAAAGAAGGGAAAATAGTTCCACTGCATAAAGGAGGTTCCAAGACCAACCGATTAGCATATCAGGAATCGTTGTCAAGGTCTTGGAGAAACTAGTCAAGAGACGAATACAGGATTGGATAGATGAAAATGGGATACTGTATGTGGGGACAACATGGTTTTGTGAAGGGTAGATCATGCTTCAGTAACTTGCTCACGTTTTATAACAGAGCGACGGCTGAACTGGATAAGGGTAATGGGCTTACAGTGATTCTACTGGACCTTGCCAAGGCCTTTGGGAGTGTTGGTGGATAGGGAGTTGAAGTTTAGGAGGCACATTGCAAAAGTGGCTAAAAATCAGCTCATCAAATCACTTGGTTACTGAAAAATACTTTAACAAGCAGAGACAAACAAATTATTGTTCCACTGTATCGAGCCTTGATAAGACCCCATCTGGACTACTGTGTCCAGTTATGGGTGCCAGGGTTTCTTCGTGATGGGGAGGAAGTGGAGAGGATCCAGAGATGAGTGACCAAGATGATGCAAAAATTGGTCGATAGGTGGAAAAGGGGTGATATGATTGAGATATTCAAATTACTGAAGGGTTTCTATAAGATTAATCCAGAAGATATTTTTGAGAATAAGACGTGGTGGGAGGACTAGGGGCCATGCATGGAAGCTGGACAAGAATGTGGTTAACAAGGGTGTTAGAGCTAGGTTTTTTACTTGGAGAGTGGTAAATGAGTGGAATAAGCTGCCAGAGTCTGTTGTGGGTGCTATGACCATGAATGAGTTCAAGGAGGTATGGTAGATACTGTGTGAGTGTCGAATAGTTGTTCTTGACATGATGTTAGATCCTCCCTCAATGAGTCTGTTGACTCCTTGTAGTTGCCCGAAATAATAATAATAATAATAATAAATTTAATTACAGACATTTTACATGTAAAAATATGTTCGACTATTTGTTTTGAAATAAAGAACTGCTAAAGAAAATTAGGGGTCTAGTGAAAAAATATGCATGTGCTGCAAAGTAATGTATGTAGTGTGACTTGACTTATTTAGGTGCTATCAGCCCAGTGGGACTTTTGGCCTCATGCACCATGTGGCGCCACTGGGCATGGTCTTCTGCGACTATCTGCCACGTTTTGGTCTCCAGCCCAACAACCTGCAGGTCCTCCTCCTCCTGATCCACCCATCTCCTTCTCGGTCTCCCTGGTCAGGATTGGGTCTCCCACACTTGTCTCACAGTCCTTTCGAGGCCCATACGATGCAGATGCTCCAGCCACTGAAGACACCGGGATTGCAGCTCCATCAAGACATCTGCCGAGTTGTACAAAGCATGTATGGCAGCATTAGACTGCCTCCTCCAGACTCCGTCTACCATGACCCCTCCATAGATATGTCGTAGCATCTTGTTCTCAAATATTCTCAGGTGGTTGGCTTGCCTCACCGTGAGAGTCCATGCTTCAGTACTGTAGAGGAGACAGGTCTGATCAGAGTTTTGTATGGTCTCACCTTTGCAGTCCAAGACAGTTTACATGAGTCAAAAAAAGGGACGCACTTGGTAGTAGACAACATTTGTGGCATTCACCCGACTCTGGACATTAGCTTCAGCTTTGTTGTCTTCAGTCACAATAGATCCCAGGTACCTAAATTCCGTCACCCTCTCAAACTGAGCAGCATGGCGACTCATAAAAAGGTACTTCGTCTTCTTCGCATTTATCTTCAGGCCAACGTCTTCTGCAGCTTCCTCATTGGCAGTAACCAATTCCACTGCATCATCCCGTTGATGCACCATAACGTTCAGGTCATCCACGTAGCCAAGAATCCTGACTTGCACCCCTATGTCAATTCCACCCACTACTTGCTGTGTACTTCTAATTACTTTTTCCAGCACTAAATTGAAGAGAATCGGAGAAAGCCCATCACCCTGCTTCAAGCCAGTCTGTACTTGAAACGGATCCGACAAGTCACCTTCTGCTTTCACTCTTGCTCTCGAACCAGCCTCACACACCTGCGCCATTTTTCGAAGTTTTCGAGGAATTCCCAGTTCTAACACCTGCCACATTTTTGGATGTATAATTGAGTTTATAGGCTTTAGAAAAGTCTATGAAAATATTATGGACTTCCCGGTTATATTCCCAGCTCTTTTCAAAAATTTGGCGCAGCGTGAAGAGTTGGTCCATTGTAGAACTGTTCTTCCTGAAACTCCTCTGGTAGTCACTAAAACACTCTTCTACATATAGCGTGAGGCGCATTAACATGATGTTAGACAGCACCTTGTAGCCAGTCGTCATCAGTGAGATACCCCCTATAGTTGCCGCATTGAGACTTATCTCCTTTCTTATATACAGAGATGATCAGCGACTCCTTCCACTCATCTGGCAGCCATTCTTCTCACCAAAGCAACAAGATGAGCCAGTGCAACTTCTCCAGCAGGACATTTTCGCCATCCTTCAGAAGCTCCGCAGAATGCAGTCCACTCCTGGAGCCTTATTATTTTTCAGCATACAAACAACATGAGTAATCTCACCAAGCGTCGGCTCTTCAATATATGGTTCAGAAGTTTGGTAAGGGGTATGGTTCTCTGGTATTGCTGTTCTAACATTGACATTCAGCAAGTTCTCAAAATATCTATGCCACTGAGCGAGGGCATCTTTTGAGTTTGTTAGAAGATTTCCACTCTCATCTCTTATGGTTGCTGCTTGTGTCTGGGCACCTTGCATGGCTTTAATCGTTTGATACATTTCCCACCCATTATTCGTCACCCTATTTCTCTCTATGCTGGCCACCTTCTCATTAAGATACTTTTGCTTTTCCCTGTGTAGACATGTATTCACCGCTCTTCTCACCCTCTCATATTCAGCCTTCTTCCTGCTGTCCGCTAGGTAGTTCAATAGCGCTTCCCTTCGTTTCGCTACAGCTTCCTCACGCTCTCTATTAAGCCATGCCTTTCTTCTCTTTCTGTTTTCCACAGTTCTCGAGGCAGCTGACACGACCGTATTTTTGATGGTATTCCACATCCCCTCCGGATCACCCTCCTCCTGTAGCTCCTCAAAACGGTTCTGCAGCTCTAACTGGAAAGCACTGCTTGCCTTCTGCTGTTTTCAACTTGTCTAAGTCCTATGCAGGTCGTGTGGTAGGACACGAAGGCTTCTAAGCCGCGATTCTGTGCCTGAAATCGTAGACTACCAGATAGTGGTCACTATCTCCGTCTGCTCGTCTGAAACTTCTCACGTCCGAGATGAAGCTGTGGTGACGCTGATACACTAGTACATGGTCTATTTGGTTAGCTGTTCTACCGTCCGGAGATCTCCAGGTCTACTTGTGGACGTCTTTGTGCGTGAACATAGTGCTCTTTACAAAGCATCCCATGGCTGAGACAAAACTCGCAAGTCGGGTCCCATTATCGTTGCACTCCTCATGTAGACTCTCACTACCCATGAAAGGGTGCCATGTATGCTCTCTCCCCAACTTCGTGTTGAAATCTCCCATCACTAACATGAGGCGGTAAATAAGGCGGTAAATTAGCACAGGTTATCTCAAGCACTTCATAAAAACGGTCTTTAGTTTCCTCCGAGCTCTCTTCCATAGGCATAACTCTCCTTCATGAAAACGGTCTTTAGTTTCCTCCGAGCTCTCTTCCTTACGCATAGCAGTTCACAATAGATACATTTTGAAAACGTCCCTTAACTCTAATAGTGCACAGCCAATTGTTCACAGGTTTAAAATCTAAAACATTACACAAAAATTTATCACTAACTAAACATGCAGTTCTGAGGACTCTTCGTTCTCTGTCGTCACCACTATAGTATAGCATGTACCCCTGATTGCGGGTCGAGCCGTGGCCTGGCCAACGTGCCTCTTGTACAGCACACAGTCCAATTTTATACTGTCATAAGACATTCATCACATTAAAAAGAGCACCTTCTTTCATCAAACTGCGTAAGTTCCAGGTTCCAAAATGATTAGTAATCATTGTCGTAATAATAAATTTTTTGAAAAATTAATTCAGCATATGGGACAATGTCAGTAGAATATAAAATCAACAGTTAAAGGGTTAAAATCTCATATTTTTTTGTGTTCTAATAAGCATACTCATCACATCTAATTAATGAAAATCTTACAAAGGTAACGATTTCAAACATATGTATTTGTTTTTGTGTTAGATGTTTGACTAGAGGAACTTTTTCTAAGACTTTCTTCGACCCATTGCTGAGTTAGTCGATTTCTGGCATGGACAAGCAGGTTTTTCATCCCGTAAACTCAAGAAAATTGTTAGGGTTAGGTACAAAGAAATGGCAGCACTTGTTTGCCAACCTCTTCATCGGTTACTGCTATAATTAGTGATAGACATGGGCCAGCTATCTTGGATTGGCTACCGGTGGAGATTGAACTGCCCACTGAGTCTCCAAAAGTTAAATAGGCTGAATGGGCGACTGTAGCAGCTTCTTTACATGTTCTGGAATGGTAGTTGTCTTCTATGTAGGGCATATGACTCATATCCCATTCAATATTATGGTTGGTAGAGGCAAAGTGTGAAGAAAGGCCTGATATATCTTGTCTGTTATTCCTTACATAGCCTATGTGTTCTTTCTTTCTTGTATCAAAACTTCTAGATGTCTGTCCAATGTAATTAATACCACACAAACAGGGTATGCTATAAACTCCAGAGTATTTGCAGAAAGGTTGGCTATCTTTCGATGATCTTATAAACTTTTGAATGGTCTCAATACGTTTGAAGGTTACTCTGATATTGTATGGTTTTAGAAGAAGAGCTAATTTTCTGGATATGGCACTAACAAATGGAATTGTTATAGAGCTGATGTATTGGGTTTCATCTTGTTGTCTTTGCGGTATGTCACTAAAGAGAATCTTGTTGATGATTCTTGTAGGGTAGCCATTTAGGGATAGATCTTTGGATATTTTCATTAATTCTTCTTGTAGGTCACCAGGGTCTGTGGTATACTGTATAGCTCTTTTTTTGAGCATATGGATGATGCCGAGTTTCTGGGATATGTGGTGAGATGAGTCGAAATGGAGGTAGCGTCCAGTGTTAGTAGGTTTTCTATATACTGACAGGTTGATGCTATTGTCAGTTTGTCTCTTAATAAGGACATCTAGGAATGGAAGTTTATCTTTTTCTAGTTCCAATGTGAACTTGATGGAGTTGTGGAAGCAATTAATTTTGTTTAAATAATCTATTAATTCTTCTTTTTTGTGATTCCAAATGATGAAGATGTCGTCAACATGCCTAAACCATGTGGTTGGTTTTGGGGTAATTTGGGATAAAATTTGAGTTTCTAGATTTTCCAAGATTTGGCACAAGAAGGAGAGAGAGAGAGAGAGAGAGGGCAACCCATGGCTAATCCGGTGAGTTGTTTGTAGTACTTTTTTTGCCATGTAAAATAATTCGAAGTTAAGCAATGCTTGAACAACTTGGTGATGTTGGGTGGGAATAAGTTTTCTAAGATGTCGATGACTTCTGAAACTGGGATATTTGTGAACAGAATGTGACATCTAGGCTCGCCATAATATTATCTTCAGAGAAACTGATGTTTTTTAATTTCTCCCAGAAATGTTGGGAGTTCTTGATATAAGAATCCGTGTTGTGAATGTGTTCTTGTAACATTTTGGCTAGATATATTGATAGTCTGTAAGTAGAGGAATGAATACCATCTACTATTGGACGTAATGGTGTGCCTTCTTTATGGATTTTTGGAACACCATATAGTCTTGGAGTTAATGGATGCATAGATTTTAGTTTTTTTTTTGATTAAGTCCACAGGCCAGTCAGTTAGTCATATCACGTAATAGTTCATTGGTATCAAGATGGTTTTTGTGAGTAGGATCTGTGGTAAGAACAACATAGACAGATGTGTCCGATAATAGATTATTGATCTTTTCCTGATATTCCGTAGTATTAAAGATGACAGTGTTGTTGCCTTTGTCTGCTCTCAGTATAATGATTTCTTTGTTGTTCCTTAATTTCAGTAGTACTTTTCTTTCCATATTGCTAGATTTGGTGTGAGATTATCTTGAGGGAGCGGAAAGGATTACACTGCTTTTTAATCGTAAGTCATTGGCTATTGTGTGTGGAAATAATAAGAAGGCTTTCTCTAAGTTGCAGATAAAGTCCATTTTTGGAATAGTAGTTGGTTTCAAGGCAAAATTGAATCCTTTTTTGAGAATAGAAATCTCTGGTTTTGTTAAGATGTGATTAGATTGGTTCACAATGACTTGATTGTCTGGTAGGGAAGGTTTGGAGTTCATGTGATTATCATATAGTGCATTAAATTTTTTAATTTGTGTCTTTTTACTTTGATTGAAAGCTTTTATATAACGTTTTTGAATCATGTTGTCCAAAAGTTAGGAAGTTTCTTCATCTAGGATATTAGAAATGTCTGTGAATAAGCCATAGCATTGGGAGTCTATTTGGTTGAGTATGAATCTCAAATGACAAATTCTTTCTCTAAGTAGAGCGAATGCTGTATTGAGGTAAATTACAATGTAATTAATTACAGCGGTATTAATTACATTGGAAAGACATCTAGAAGTTTTGATACAAGAAAGAAAGAACACATAGGCTATGTAAGGAATAACAGACAGGATATATCAGGCCTTTCTTCACACTTTGCCTCTACTAACCATAATATTGAATGGGATATGAGTCATATGCCCTACACAGAAGACAACTACCATTCCAGAACATTTAAAGAAGCTGCTACAGTCGCCCATTCAGCAGGTAACTTAAATAAGAATCAAGGCCTATTCTTATCAGATATATGGAAAACTCGAATCAGATCATTTAACCAAAAAGAAATGAACTTTCATGAAAATGACATTAAATATCTCAACAAATGAAACGTTTCGCTTGCGACACACATATTATATCATTGTATCACGCACAGTGATAACTTTATATAATTTTTAGAATTGTCGGTTAGTTTCCTAGTTTTTGTTACTTTCTATTGCTTACCAGTGCATTCCTTTGAAAATGCTGACAGATATCAGTCAGTGAAACGTTGGATATTAAACTAATATTTGCTTGACTAGCATACAGAATTAAGTCTTTAATTTATTAATACTAGTAGTCAAGAAAAAGGTCATAATATAAAAAAATATTGTTTATTATCGATAAAATTAGTTTGGTATAATTCAAAATTACTTAAAAATAAAATATATTCTTCTTGTTTTGTTTCATGAAAGAATATTGTTTATTATTGATAAAATTATATAGTTTAGTATAATTCAAAATTACTTAAAAATAAAATCCATTCTGCTTGTTTTGTTTCGAGCGAAAAGATCAATAACTTTTTCTTTGATGTTTGTGCGACTGTTGAAGAATTTTTTGTCCTTTGAAATGATTGCAAGTGCATTTAACCTATCCTGATTCATAGTGCTCCTCAGAAATGTTTTTATTCTCTTTAATGTTGAAAAACAGCATTCAGGCTCTGATGTAGTCATAGGAATTGTCAAGATAATTTTTATCAATACAGTAATTTCACTAAGAAAACAATCTAAATTTAGTTCACTTACAGTCATTACTGTCACAGAACTTATTTCTTGAGGTTGCATTTCTGCAGTCATAATTGTCAATAACTCCAATAATGTTCTAAAATAAAAACTGTAACAAATGTTATGTCTTTAATTGTAGTGTCCAAATATTTAAAGAGACGGAGTAAGCACGATAAGCACTACGAATACTCTACTACGTACAAACTGAATATAAACAACAGTGGAACTACGCGACGGACAGTGCCGCATTATGCTAATAGCTTGCATCTCACTATGATGTTCATATGCTTGCACTCGTAGCCATATGACACTGCGGTAAACACAGTGCTGCTATCGTTTTTCGTCCTCCTAAGTGCTACAAGATGGATTTTTATTATTTTTTATACAAAATAAGAGAATTGTATAGGATTGTTGATGATAAAATTAAATATTACAAGCAAATATAAATAAATTAATAAATATATTTATATATTGAAAAAAATTGGGGGTGCTGCAGTTCTGCAGTGCCTATGCACAAGCTGCCCTTGGTTTGCATATGTATTCAAACATGCTTTTAAATTTATTATGTTATTAATGCCACAGTTTTTCCAAAATGTTGGTAATTCTCCTACATAGGTTTTTGAAAAAATTACAAAAAGTCAAAATGACGTATAAGGAAATAAATGAAAAACACTATGTTTTTTTGAAGTAAAACTTCCAATTCCTACATTCTGAAATGTTATTTTTCTTGCTTTTCAGTTCGCAAAATCGCCGATGACATTGATGAAGTCTATTTCATCACTCAATTGCTGTTTTATAGACAGTATGGCAAGATTTTTTAAATACCAAAAAAGTGCCACTCGCCCCCCCCCCATCCCAGCTATGCCTCTGTTAGTTTCAGAATTGTTTTAGGCATTTTATTGGTCCTTGGGCTTAGAAAGGTTGAGAAATGCTGCTCTATGCAATTGAAAACTAGCTCAAGTTCTTTTGAAGTTATTCTCTTCTCTTCTTGTTCACACTTCTTATCTTCTTTTTTCATATGGACACTGTTCTTCTAGTTGAAGGAGATCATTCTCGCTTGACTGTTCTGAATGGGAATCAAGCAAATTTTTCACATCTTCATTATCCAGTTCATTAAATCTAAATTCTTTTCCAATTGTGCTGATTTCTTCAATAATGTTGGATTTTAGATTTTCCGCACGATAAACTAACATAGGCTTGAGTTTAAAGCCTATGCATTACCTCCTAATCATCATCATCAGTTGCATCAGTCTTGGGACTGGTAGCTCAGCAGCAATTTCCTCCATTCTGCTCTATCATTGGCTTTCTTCTTAACCTCCTGATAACTCCTCAAACCCGTGCTGTCTTTGACTTGGTCAAGAAAGCTTTTCCTTGGTCTGCCTCTTCTTCTTTTCCCCTCTATTTTGCCTTCAGTTATTCTTTTCACAAGTCCATCGTGTCGAAGTATATGTCCAAACCACCTATCCCTTCTAATTTTGATCGATTTAATTACAGTTCTTGTTTCATTTCTCTCTCTCAGGACTTGTTGATTTTTTTTCTGTCCATTTTATTTTGTTCATGCGGCGCCAGCACCACATTTCAAAAGCCTCCAATCTTTTAATCTTCTCTGCCTAGAATCCAAGTTTCACATCCATACAGTGCAATCCTCCATATCAATGTCTTTACTTCTTCTTCTTCTGCAGCTTCTCCCACTTAAGTGGGGTCACTGTTTCTTATGAGTCTCCTCCACACCTTCCTGTCTTGGGCTGTCACCACATCCAAGTTCTTCATCTTCAAGTCCTCTTCTACCAGCTCCCTCCATCTCTTCTTTGGCCGCCCACGCTTCCGCCTTCCTTGCACATCCATCTGCATGACCCTTCTTCCAACATATTCGTCCTCCCTCCTCATCACATGACCAAACCATCTCAACCTTGCCTCCTGTATTTTCGCTCCTAAGTTCGTAACTTTCACTGTTCCCCTGACATAGTCATTTCTCAGATGATCCTTTCTGGTCACACCGCGCATCCACCTAAGCATTCTCATCTCTGCTACTTCCATCCTGCTAATGTTATTTTTCCTCAGGGCCACAGTTTCTATAGCATATGTCATAGCTGGCCTCACTACTGTCCTATAAATTTTGCCTTTCAGATTGATCGGCACCCTCTTATCACATAACACTCCAGCCATCTCCCTCCAGTTCCTCCAACCTGCTTGTATCCTGCATCCCACTTCCTTCTTACCTCCTCCATCTTCTTCCACTGTCGAACCTAAGTATCTAAAGTCTCTCACCTTCCTGATGACATTTCCTTCCAGCTCCAGGTCTGTCTCCTGGCCACCGCCCACTGCGCAACACATATACTCTGTCTTACTTCTGCTCAGTCTCATACCTCTCTCTTCCAGTACTTTTCTCCATCTTTCCAGTTTAGTTTCCGCTTCTTCTCTTGAATCTACACACAGCAAGATGTCATCTGCATACAACATTGTCCAAGGTGCATCTTCTCTCACCTCCTCTGTTACCACCTCCATCACAATATTAAACAGAAACGGACTTAATGCTGACCCTTGATGCAAGCCAACTGTTACTTGAAAACTTTCTGTCTGTCCCAAACAGGTCCGAACACTTGTCTTCACATTTCTGTACATTTCCTGCACCAACCTGACATATTTCTCCGGCACCTTCTTCTCCCTCAGACACCTCCAGACTTCTTGCCTTGGCACTCTATCGTATGCTTTCTCCAGATCAATAAATACCAGATGTAGCTCCCTTTGTTTCTCTCGATATTTTTCCATCATCTGTCGTAACCCAAAGATAGCATCTGTTGTTGATCTACCAGGCATGAAGCCAAATTGTTCCTTTGCAATCTCCACCTCCTCCCTCAATCTACCATCAAGAACACTTTCTAGGATCTTCATTGTGTGGGACATCAACTTTATTCCTCTGTAATTTTTACAGTCTTGTGCATCCCCTTTACCCTTGTAGATGGGAACAAGAGTACTCTCCCTCCATTCCTCGGGTATATTTTCCTGTTGGCAAACTTTCATGAACAGGTCCCACAGCAGGTCAATTCCCTCTTCCCCTTCCATGCCTCCACTGGAATTCTGTCGGGGCCCACCGCTTTTCCATTCCTCATCCTCTTCATGGCCTCCGTCACTTCCATTCTACTGATGTTCTGCACCATCCCCTCAGAAGGCTGCCCATCTCCTCTGTGAGTCCTTGCATTTTCCTCATTCAGAAGTCCCTCAAAGTATATTTTCCATCTGTTTCTTATGTCCACATCCCTCCATAATACTCTTCCTTCAGCATCTTTGATCTGCCTCACATGTAAGATCTCCTTAGCTGCTTTATTTCTACATTTCGCTAGTTGGTAAATTTTTCTCTGTCCTTCCTTTGTTTCTAATTGATCATACAGATCTTGATATGCCATGGTCTTCGCCTGTGCCACAACTCTCTTGGCTTCTTGCTTTCTCTGTTTGTACACCTCTCTGTCCTCTTCCACTCTTGACTCATCCCACTTCTGCTTTGCCTTCCTCTTAGCTGTCGCTGCCACTTGTACATCATTATTCCACCACCAACCCTCCTTCTGCTCTCTAATCTTTCCAGATGTCTCACCAAGCACCTCGATTGCACAGCTCAGGATTACTTTTGAATTATATTTCCACCAATCTTATACACTTTCCAGTCCATCCGAAATCCTCTCTAACACTCTCTCCCTAAAACGATTCCTCACACGCTCCTCTTTTAAGCGAAACCACTTAATTGTCTTCATCCCATGGCAACCAGAAGTTCTTATCTTCGATCTTAATTTAAAGTCTGCGCACAGCAGTCGGTGTTGTTGTGCTACTTGATCTGTTGGAATTACCTTACAATTTGTCACAACCTTAAGATGTTTTCTTCTAGTCAAAATGTAGTCAATTTGTGAGCTGTTGTTACCACTTCTAAATGTTATCAAATGTTCTTCCCTCTTGAAGAAAAACGAGTTCACAATTGCCAGATCAAACGCTACTGCAAAGTCCACAACCCTCTCTCCTTCCTGGTTCATCATTCCCACTCCGTGGCCACCATGCACCCTTTCACAGTCTCTATTCTGTCTTCCTATGTGCCCGTTCAAGTCTCCTCCGACAATCACCATCTCATTTTCTTCCAATTCCCTCATTTCTTCATCTAACACGTTCCAGAACTCATCTTTTTCCTCTGCTGTACAACCAACTTGCGGGGCATATACACATAATACGACCACCCGCTCTTCTCCAAGACCCAGTTTCATTCGCATGATCCTGTCGTTCCTTCTACCCACATCCAGTACTTCACCCTTCATTCTGCCACACACCACAATTCCTACACCATTTCTTCCCTCGTTATTCGCTCCAGAGTAGAACAATTTATATCCATCTCCCAGTTCCTTTGCCTTTCCCCCTTTCCACCTTGTCTCCTGCACACATAAAATGTCCAACTTCCTCTTCCTCATCATGTCTGCCACCTCTCTTCCCCTTCCAGTCATGCTTCCAACATTCAGTGTTCCCACTCGCAACATCCTCTCCACCTGCTGGGCTCGCTTCTTTAACCGCACCCGCCCTTGATGCGGTAGCCCTCGTCCACTTCTCACAGCTGTAGGGCGATGTGGCTGCGCGTCGCTTAAGGGGTACGCCCTAGCCCTTATATCATTTTCTCTTCGACTCATAATCATAGTTTGAGTTGGCACTGAAGTTTTACGACCGGATGCCCTTCCTGACATCAACCCTCGCATTTATCCGGGCTTGGGACCGGCACCTATTGAGGCTAGCTTGCCTCCTTCGGTGGCTGCATCAGACGAAATGACTTAGCAAGATAGGAAAGACTCACCCCTAGCCCTCGAATACTCTAATAGCATCAGGGGGAAGGAGCAAGGAGAGGAGAAAGAAGCAAAGAAAGAAGAGGAGGGACCAGTCTACAGAATAATATAACAGATATATATTACATGAAGTAAGGCATGGTCCAGCATCAGGTACCTCGGGTTTGCCATGCCCATACTCACTAAAGTGAGCCCTTGAGGTACATATCAATGTCTTTACTAATTTTTTTTTTTTTTTTTCCAAATGTAGGTTGAGGTTTTATGGCATCAATGGCAATATCATATTAAAAACGAGGATATTAGGAAAGAACTTGACATTGTCAGCATCCAGGAATGCATTAGCAGAGCTAATCTCTGGTGGTATGGTCACTTAAATAGAATGGGCGAGGAAAGATTAGCAAAACAAGTTTTCTCTGCCAGGTTGGCAGGAAAACGACCCAGAGGATGACCAAGATATAGGTGGATTGATACGGTACAATGTGCCTTAGACAATAGAAATATAAGATCTGATAATGATAATATTGGAGTCTTGACAAGTAACAGACTGATTTGGAGAAAAATTGTAGATAGGAAGTTAGTAATGATGTAAATTTTTCATGTAGTACTATCATATCCTGTACACCCCTTGAGGGTACATGTCAGGAATTTGATGATGATGGTTGAGGTTTCCTGTTAAAATGCTTTTCATCTTAAAGAATTGGGCTTTTGCATTTATTCTTGATCTTATGTCTTCTCTTATTCTGCCATCTTCTGTTATTAGGCTTCCTAAATAGTTCAAGCTTTTCACTTGTTTTATTTGTTCCCTGCTGATGTCTATATGCTCTGTATTGATAGGGATTTTGCCTGTAACAATGATTTTAGTCTTATCTGTGTTGATTTTCATTTTATATTTTTCAAGGTTATTATTTAATAATTCTAGCATTGTTTTTAACGTTCTTCTGTTTTCTCCTACAAGGGCTATGTCATCAGCAAATCTTATACACATGACTTGCTCACCACATATCTTTATGCCACTATTTATTTTATCTTTAGTTTCCTGAATGGCCTTTTCAATATATAAATTAAATAAAAGTGGTGAAAGTATACATCCTTGTCTTACCCCACTCCTTATATTTATTATTTTCTCTTTATCATTGATTTTAATCCGTCCATTTCGATTTTTGTAAATTTGATAAATTATTTTCCTATCCCTCAAATCTATGCCAATATTAGTTAGACAATTTAGGAGTATTTGCTGGTTTACTTTATCAAACACTTTCTCCAAATCAAGGAAGCAAATGTAAGTATTTTGACTAAGGTCTAATCTTTTCTCTATTATTGTTCTTAAACAGAGTATATATCTCTCTTATTCCTTTATTCTTTCTGAATCCAAATTGGTCTTCATCCAATAGACAATCTATTTTTGAATAAATTCTATTTTGAATAATTTTTAGCAGAATTTTGCTAACATGTGAGATTAAAACTATTGTTCTAAATTGGCTGCCTTTGTTTGCATTATTCTTTTTTTGTATTGGTATTATGGTTGATTTCATAAACTCCTTTGGTATTTCTACTCTTTCATATATTTGGGCTATTAATTGATAGAGTAAGGTTTTTGTCTCATCACCTAGATTTTGTAGCAGTTCTATAGGAATATTGTCTACACCTGAACTTTCTCCCTTACTCATTATGGACAGTGCTTTATCAAATTGGTCTTGCATTATTGGAGGTCCTAGACTATCTTCATTTTGATTTTCTATGCTGATATCAACATCAAGTTCATCGCCATTATAGATATTTTCAAGATAATTCTTCTATTCCATTAATATTCCTCCTCAGATTCTATTAGTAATTTTCCATTTTCATCTTTGATGGCATTGTTTTTGCTGTTCTTGTTAAATTTGAAAGTCAGTTTGTTAATTTCTTTATAGGCTTTCTCTGTTTTCTTTTTTAAATAATTCATCTATGTTATTACACCGTTCTTCCAGGTATTATTTTTTGGCTTGTCCACATTTTCTTGTAATTTGATTTTTAAGATATTTGTATTTGGCCACATTATCTTCTTTAACAGCATTTTTATATTTTCTTCTTTCATCCATAAGGCCAAGTATCTTTCATCTGTTATCCAATGTTTTCTTTTTTCTTTTTCTGCATTTTTCAATAATTGATTTGATGAATTTTTAATTAACTCTTTAATCATATTCCATTGGTTTTCAATATTATTCTGACTATTTATGTTTTCTGGAATGTTATGATCAGTTGCCTCTTGGTATCCTCTCTTTACTTCTTTACTCTTTAATTTTTCAAGGTTCCATCTTATTGGTTTGTATCTTTGGATTTGTTTCCTATGTTTCAGTTCTGTTTTCATTAAGACAAGGTTATGATCACTACTAATGTCAGCACCTGGATAGCTTTTGCAATTTTTTATTTGGTTTCTGTATCTTTTCTTGACCAATATATAATCTATTTGAATCCACAGGTGCTTTCCAGGTATATCTTCTTCTTTTTGGAACTTGAAACAGTGTATTTGCTATAACTAACTGTTTTTGTGTACAAAATTCTGTTAATTGCTTTCCTCTTTCATTCCTATGTCCAAAACCAAATCTTCCTGAAACATTATCATTGCTCCCTTCTCCCACCATAGCATTCCAATCTCCCATTATTATTGTATTGTCTCGGTCTTTAAAGCTGCTCCAGATTTCTTCTATTTGTTCATAAATTTCTTCTATTTCACCATTGCCTCCTAATAAAAGCATAAAAATAAAATACGATCTTTAGATATGTTGTATCCTGGTTGAGATGCTTCAGTTTTTGCTAGGAATGTTTTTGTCGTGGCATACGCTTCCAAAAGAGACCAGTTTCGTCGACCTTGAATATTTGCTGATCCTCATAATCTCCCTCCTGAATTATCCTTTGCAATTCTTCAGGTAACTTGGCTGCAGAATCTTTGTCGACACTAGAAGATTCCCCAGTTATTCTTACGTTATGCAGTCCAGCTCAATTTTTAAAATGGTCAAACCATCCTAGACTCACAGTAAAGCATTCTCATTTCTCTTGAAATTTGGTCTCTTTCAAGGAGGTAAAAATATTGAGAGCTTTTCCTGAATATTCCTTCTATTAAGAGGTATTCTTTTTTGGTTACAATTGTCAATCCAGAGTGATAGAACATGTTCCATCTTGATCATTAAATGGCTTCTATTTGGGGTGATCTGCATGCCTAAAAGAAGCAGTAGCAACTTTTCCTTGTTCTTTGTATTCTTTGCTCTTATTTAATATAGTCCAAACTGTAGACTCACTGTATCCCAGGTCTCGCACAGTCATCATATTACTTGTGCCACTTTCATGTCTCTTGATGACTCCAGCTTTTTTGCTCACTGCAGATTGGGAAACAAAAAATTTTGCATACCATAAAAAAATCGCGTTAAGCTTGAAATAGTATTATTTCACTTAATTGCTCTAACTGATTATCATGCATTTGAGTTCATGTTAAGCGAGCTTTTCCTGTAGAACCAAGGTTAAAAATTTTCAACATCTTTCTTTCATCCAAAAATTTTTATTAATAAGGTCTAACACCTTTTGGCTACTTGTATATGAGATGTATATGACTTCTGCTTTACTTCAGTCTTGGTATCTTTCCCAGGTCAGACTCCCAAATGGTAGCAGAATAAAAAATCAAGCTGATGTTGAGAGACCTCCATAAAGGTCAAAACTGGTCTGGATAGTGACCCCTTCCTGTTTATGCATAGCATAGATCCTCGTTACCTCCAGTTGGTGATAGCGATCATGTGGTATTGACTTGGGAGGTTGCAAAATTTGTGGATTTCTCTCTTAAGAAGGGGTATATATGGAACTACAGGTTAGCCAATTATAACAAGCTTCAGAGTGAGCTTGTAGCCGTCCCGTTACAGAACACATTGCAGGGGAAAGATGTTAGCAGTGCATGGGATAAAATCAGCAGGTATCTGAGGAAAGCAATATCAGATTGTGTCCCCATGGTCAGGAAGACAAACAAGTTAAGCGTTAGATGGATGAGTAGTAGTAGTAGTATCTAGCTTGATCTGCAAAAAAATAAAATGTTATGGAAAATTTACAAGGAGAAAGGCAATCAGTACAAGGCTCAAGCTAGGAAGGTTACCAGCATAGTAAGAAAAGTTAAATCAGATTATGAGAAGATCTTAGCCAAGGAGATAAAGGGTAATCCTAAAGAGTTCTTCCACTATCTGGCAAGTAAAAGGAAGAATGACTTCGGAAGGATAACTTTAGTGGGTGCTGATGGTATTGAGGTGACAAATTCAGATGTAATAGTCAAGTTACTGAGTGATCACTTTTCAAAAGTCTATCACCCAAGTGAGGATATCTCTGTACCTGTAGCAATAATTAATGTGAGAATTGAAGTTAAGAAATCAAAGGTACTTAGTATATTGCAAAATTTAAATGCAAACATTGCTGTAGGTTTAGATGGAATATCAGCCCGGGTGTTGCGTGAATGTGCAAAGGAATTGTCAATGCCTCTTACTTTGTTATTTAACTTAAGTTTGAACTCTGGTATGGTCCCTAGGGAGTGGAAGGAAGGCAAAGTAGTTCCTTTGCATAAAGGTGGCTCTAAAACTACGGTAGTTAATTACAGACCAATTACCATCTCGGGAGTGGTGGTAAAAGTATTGGAAAAGTTGGTTAAAGACAAAATTCAAGAATGGGTGGATCAGGATATGATACTCTATAGAGGCCAACATGGTTTTGTTAAAGGTAGATCCTGCCTTAGCAGTCTATTAACTTTTCATAATAGAATGGCATCTGAGTTGGACAAAGGAACTGGCTACACAGTGGTACTTTTGGATTTTGCTAAGGCTTTTGACAGGATACCCCATGGAATACTGTTGCGCAAATTGGAGCAGATGGGGATGGATACTAAACTGGTGATATGGATAGGAGAATGGCTCAGAGAGAGATATCAGAAAGTGATGTATGGAGGAGCAGAGTCTAGGATAAGGCAGGTGATCAGTGGTGTGCCTCAGGGCTCTGCGCTTGGGCCATTGTTGTTTAATTTGTACATAAATGATATAGGAAATGGCTTAAAGGGAGATATTCAGTTGCTTGCTGAAGATGCAAAGTTGGGTAGCAGAATAAAAAATCAAGCTGATGTTGAGAGTTTGCAGGATGATTTAAATAAGCTGGGAAAATGGGCAAAAGGTAATGGATGTCAGTTCAATGTGGAAAAGTGTAAAGTCATGCATTTTGGGATTAAAAGATTACCAGCTGTGTACTACATTGATGGAACAGTACTCCAAGAGATTGATGAGGCTAGGGACTTAGGAGTGTTGGTGGATAGGGAGATTTACTTGGACACATTACTAAGGTAGGTGTCCAAGATAGTATAATAGGATTACTTGGTTATTGAGGAACACACTAACATCCAGAGATAAAGAGGTTATTATTCCTGTTTATAAAGCATTGATACTTCCACATTTGGATTACTGTGCTCAGGTCTGGTAACCTGGATTCCTTTGAGATGAGGAGGTTGTGGAGAGGGTTCAGAGGGGAGTGACTAAGTTGGTGAGTGATAAAAAACGCTCCCTTCATTGATAGATTGAGAGCTTGTGTTGATAGGTGGATAATTGTGTTGATAATTGTAAAGGTTTGTTGATAGGTGGAGAAGAGGGGATATGATAGAAACATTTAAATTACTAAAAGGTTTTTATAAGATTGATGCAGAGGAATTGTTTCAGCTGTGTAATAGTGATGGAAGAACAAGAAGTCATCCCTGGAAATTAAGTAAAAGTGTGGTTAACAAGGGTGTGAGAATGAGGTTTTTCACCTGGAGGATGGTGAATGAGTGGAATGCATTGCCTGACTCAGTTGTGAGTTTTTCATCTGTAAATGAATTCAAGAAGAGATATGATAGATATTGTTTTGATAGTTTACGTCACCTGCAATGAGTCTACTGACTCCATGGAGATACCCCTAATAATAATAATAATAATTTTATATATCCAAAAGGATGTGCACTTTGCATTATGGAATACATACTAAGGCAAGTGATGTGAAGTCATTAGCCTCTGTATACAAGTAGCCCAGATGTGAATATGTTTCACGTGCAAAACATTGTTTTGCTTCCTTGGGTAAAGGATTAAATCCAAGTATATTTCTTGGTATCTTTAATTTATAATTTTATTCAAAAACTCCAATATATTTCATCCAATGTAATATGGATATCATCAGTGAGAATGACTAATAACTACATCCAAAGCATGAATCATAAGAATGAGTATGTGCTTAGTAGCCCATGTCTTGGTTGCAGCTGAGTTGATTGGATTACACAATTAGAGTTCATAGGAACAATTGTGCAGAAAAAAAGAAGTTATGCTGATTAGGTAACATATTAAAAAACTCAGTATGAAGCTTATTTATCTTCTGTATTATTATATGTGGTTCATTTTTAGCCTCAAGTAAATTGCTTTTTGCCAAAAATATTTTACAAAAATGGCTTTATTTCAGATTCATTTGCAATAAATGAATGTAGAGGCAAATTGGCCAAAGAAAACACAATTAAAAAACAAGAAATTCAATTAGTGGGCAGTAGATGGTGTGTTCATGGTTGATGATGGATAGTAGCATTGTGTAGATGGAGGATTAAGTTGTGTAGATAGTGGATTGTGTGGAATGACTTTCCCTCTCATGTTGAATCCTTGGTCTGGGTGTCACCCAGACCAAGGATTAATAATAATAATAATAAATTATGTGTACTTAATTTAAGACTGTTTTCTTTACTCTAAATTTTTTCCATGTTTTGTGATATAATTGAAACTCCCATTTTCATCTAACAGTGTCATTCTTCCACACACATTTCTCCTCCTACTGGAAACTCCGCCAGAAAGAATGAGCCATATGGCTACATTTCAGCATAAGGATCTTTAATCTGTGGATCTTTAATATCTCTACTTTCCATTTATTTTACATTGCTGAAATAAAGCTACATGGCTCTTTCTTTGATAATTACTATTATCCACTGACTAAGAGTTCACTTACGAAAAATACAGCTCTCCCAACACAGGTTTGTTTGGTATTGAATCGGGGTTTTTGCCCACTTATGGTTTCTGCCTGGTCTCTGAAGAGAAACAACCAGTTTGAAACAACTGTCAGGACAGTGAAACTTTATCAAATGGTGAATATACAGATGCCCAGACAGCTCTCATGTGCTTTAAGTAGTGCAAGTTAAGGCAGCTGTGATGCCAAGTATTCTCATAAATCTCTGGTCAAATTTTTGAAACTGAAAAAGTCTCAAAAATCATATTTGCTGTCTTTTGAGACAGCAAATATGATTTTTTTCATATTTGCTGTCTTTGAGTTGAACCAGATGACATAAATTTATTGTAATATTCAAAAACAGAAATAAATAAAAAGCATTGTAAATAAACTAAATAAATATCATGAAAAGCTGAAGATATTTCACCATGTGAACAAGTGTCAAATTAAGACAGGTATTCACATTGCCATACAGAAAGCTCTTAATTTATAAAATGTGCTCTTTACACTATTATACCCAGCCAAATTAACTATTTTTTTCATATCTCTAATTAATGTCTCTAATGGAGTAGTCCAATTGACTAAGATATTTCTGAAAAAAACTACCAAGCCATTGACAGCGTCTTCAGAAACATCCATAAATGTCCTTTGAATTTTTTTTTAGATCAGTCCGACCACTGCAAGTGAGTTAGTGAAGGGTTAATTATTTCAAAAATCTTGCTCTATAGACTAAACATGGAACTTCCTTTTTCAATCATTGAGGTCTCCAACAAGTAGATTGGTGGTCTCACTCTGGGTAAAAAAATTCATTTCCCACAGAAATACATTCATAAACATCCATGCCCAAAGTGCTATTTGAATCCATCAATTATAGTTTTGATAGTGGAAAAAAGTTAGGTGATGAAGAAATACAGGTATAGTTTCAAATTGACCAAATGAGTGATATTTCTGGTTATTCCTAGTTCAATTAGAAAATGCTGCTCTTTTCTAATTGAACTAGGAATAAACATGTTATCATAAGTTATTACATGACACCTCCAAAGAGTTCAAGGACTCATCACAGGAGGACACTCTACTCCACTCCTCTACACATATCTAACCGTCTTCTCCCCTTACTACTTAATTCTCCTACTACACATATCTAACCGTCTTCTCCCCTTACTACTTAATTCTCCTACTACACATAACCACCATCAGTGTCTGTAAATTGTTGTGTTTTGAAGGCTGATTTATCTATATGCAGAATGAAAAGCCCAAGTTTCTGAGAGAAAAAACCCTGCTACCTCCATATGAGATAGGCTAACTCACCTTCAAATGAAAAAGCCCATATAAAGATTGCTCTCATAATGATGAGAATCGAACTTAGGCCTTTTCCAGTAGAAGGGTACAATATATCATTCTTCCAATTGTACTATTTTCTGCAAATTTTTGCAATTCAGAATCAGTATTTACTAATTAAAGTTGCTAAAAGTGGGACAATCTTGCAGTAAGCATATGAATTCAGTCTGCATTGTCTTTTCTTAAATAGTGATTAAAAGAGTTTATTTTTCTTTATTCAACAGACTTCATTTAATACTGATTAGATTTTACAGAAAGTTTTGCTAATCTTTTTAAGATTCAAACTTTAGGGTGTGTTAAGTGAGAGTTTTTCTTTGTGATTTATAAGTAAAACTGTTTTTAAATTTTTTTTTCTTTCATACTTGTTCCCCAATGTTATCCCCCCTTTTACACTATACATTTTTTACTCCAACTGATAATACAATCATTATAAAATTAAATACAAAATTAATGACGGAAAATCTCACGTAAAAAGATTTTTTTAATAGTATAATTTTCGCCTTTGTATCACAGTCATCTTCGGTACATGTTAAACTCAAATTAAACAATAACTGACAATTCCAAAAAGTGCCATCTAAGCAGCTAGTGTAAGATAACTAAAAAGGTCAATAAAATTTCCTAAAAAAAAAAAAAAACTATATATACAATAAAAAGTTAGGAAAGATTAGCTGATTGTTAAAGTACTTTAAGTTAGGAGAGTGGAGTAAAGTTTCACATGTTTCTTTATAAAGCCGTTCTATGAGGAACTGACTTTTGTGAAGGACTCTTGTCTTTTTCGAATGAACTCTACTGGTTAAGATGGCATGTTCTGCAAGTCCAGACTGTTCAGGTTTAAGGTACTGAATATAAGACTGGTGTTCTTCTAGTCGAGGAATTTTTTTTTTTTTTTTTAGGAAATTTTATTGACCTTTTTAGTTGTCTTACACTAGCTACTTAGGTGGTGCTTTTTGGAATTGTCAGTTATTGTTTAATTTGAGCTTAACATGTACTGAAGATACCTGTGACACACAGGCGAAAATTATACTATTAAAAAAAACATTTTACATGAGATTTTCCATCATTAATTTTGTATTTATATGTCTACTCACGGTATTCCCTTACTAAGAGTTATTATAAAATTACTGTAGTGTATTGAATGAGACAAAAGATTAAGATTGACTTTGGTCTAAGGGAGTTGACGCCTGCCTTGACATATTTTTTTAATACGAATCTTGCACTTGGTCAAGTTCCTAAGGAGTGGAAGGAGGGCAAGATTGTGCCACTTCATGAAGGTGGTGATAGAACTCAACCATCAAACTATAGACCTATCTGTGTGTCAGGTGTTGTGGTTAAGTTGTTGGAGAAGTTTGTGAGAACTAGGATTCAGAAGTGGGTTGACAACAATGGTATTATCTTTAAGGGACAGCATGAATTTGCTAAAGGGAGGTCATGTTTTAGTAATCTACTTACTTATTACAATAAGGTGACTGCTTCCTTGGACAGAGGAGAGGGATACACAGTAGTATACTTAGATTTTGCAAAGGCTTTTGATAGATTACTGCATGATAAGTTGATAGTCAAACTAGAGCGGATGGGGTTGGATATTGGATTGGAGACTGGCTATCTGATAGGTATCAACAAGTTGTGTATGGGGGGAGCGATATCCAGAAAAGGAAAATCACTAGTGGTGTGCCTCAGGGGTCTGTTTCAGGGCCGTTGCTGTTTAACTTGCATGTTAATGATATTGGTGAAGATTTGGATGGAGATATTCAGTTGTTTGCAGATGATGCAAAGTTGGGACGAACCATGAAGAGTAGAGAAGATGTTGTGGCCTTACAAGTAGACTTGAATAAATTGAGTGATTGGGCATGAGAATGGGGACTTGAGTCCAATGTTGCAAAATGTAAGTTTAATAAATTTAGTTTAATCCTTTATCCAAGTGTGAGCAAACAAAGTTTGCACCTGAAAGTATCTTCAGGACTGGGGTAAGGTGGTACAACACACCTTACCCCAGTCCTGAAGATACTTTCAGGCGCAAACTTTGTTTGCTCACACTTGTATAAAGGATTAAACTAAATTTATTATACTCTAACCAAGTGAAAAATAAACTTTCTGCAAAATGTAAGGTTTTAAAATTTTGAAAACAAAGATGGGATGCAGAATTTATGCTTGGTGAAGATATATTGTCGGAGGTGGAGAAAATATGAGATCTGGGGGTGATAGTGGATAAGGATCTGAAATTTAGGGAACACATAGCCAAAATTGTGAAGACAACACAAAGGCTTCTGGGAATGATGCAGAGGACACCGACTTGTAGAAGTAGGGATCCAAAGAAAATCCTAGGGAATTTTTTAGCTATGTGGTCAGTAGGAGGAGAAATGACTGTGGAAGAATGATATTGTGGGATAAAAATGGGAATAGAGTGAGTGATGCAGAGGACATAGTGGAATTGTTCAATGAACACTTTATTGGAGTATTTCATCCTGGAGGAGTCAGTTTTAATGCTAGAAGGATAGGGCTGGTTCGAGGTTTAGAGGTACAGGAGGAGAGTGTGTTTCAGATACTGTGTACTCTGGATGTCAGTAAAGCTGTGGGACTGGATGGTATTTCACCACGAGTTTTGAGAGAAATGTGCTAGGGAACTGACAGTGCCTTTAACCTGGCTTTTCAATGAAAGTCTGGCTGCTGGAAAGGTGACCAGGGAATGGAAGGAAGGTAAGATAGTGCCATTGCATAAGGGTGGTAACAGACTGGAAGTGTCTAATTATAGGCCAGTTTGTGTGTCATCAGTAGTTGTTAAGATCTTGGAGAAAGTAGTGAGGGACCGTATACAGCATTGGGAAGATGAGGGTAATGTTATCTGTGAGACTCGACATGGATTTGTGAAGGGGCGCTCTTGTTTTAGCAATATGCTAGCCTTTTATAATAAAGTTACAAGAACATTAGATGAGGGAAAGGCATATACTGCAATTTTCTTAGACTTAGCAAAGGCATTTGACAGGGTGCCACATGATAAGCTGATATTTAAGTTGCAGCACATGGGTCTGGATGTGAGATTGGTCAACTGGATTCAGGATTGGCTGTCTAATAGGTATCAGAGAGTTGTGTATGGTGGAGCAGTTTCAAGGAGGCAGAGGGTTACAAGTGGGGTCCCACAGGGCTCAGTACTAGGACCTATATTGTTTAACCTTTATATCAATGACATTGCCAGTGGATTGCAAGGGGATATTCAGTTGTTTGCAGATGATGCGAAGCTGGGAAGGATTATTAGTAATAGTGCAGATGTGGTAGCCCTGCAAGAGGATTTAAATAAGCTAGATAGATGGGCAAATGAATGGGGGTGTCAGTTTAATGCAGCAAAATATAAGGTCTTGAGGTTTTGGGAAACATCGATGGGATGCTGCATACTCTATGGGAGTATGCAGCATCCCATAGAGTATACTGCATACTCTATGGGAGGAGTTATACTGGAGGAAGTAGGGGAGACAAGAGATCTGGGGTTGATGATTGATAGAAACCTGAAGTTTAGGGGACATATTGCAAAGGTGGTGAAGGTAACACAGAGGATTGCTGCAATTATGAGAAGGACACTGACCTGCAGAGATAAAAGGTTTATCATTTTGTTGTACAAGTCTCTGATCAGACCACACTTGGACTATTGTTCTCAGATTTGGTCCCCAGGATTTGAAGGGGATAAATTAACTGTGGAAAGGATACAAAGACGGATGACAAAGATGGTTTCGGGACTGTACAAGCATAGTTATGAGGATCGGCTGAGGGAATATGGACTGCAGAGTTTGGTGAATAGAAGAAGGAGAGGTGATATGATTGAGATTTTTAAACTGTTGAGAGGTGGTTACAGGGTTGACACTGGGGAGTTCTTTCGCTTGGTTGAACAGCAGGAAGGAGTGATGACAAGAGGCCATCCCTGGAAGTTACGAATAGGAAACTGTGAGCAAGAGGGTAAGGAGTGGTTTCTTTGCATGGAGGATGGTTGAACCGTGGAATGCATTGCCTAATGGAGTGGTGGGAGCGAGAACGGTCAGTGAGTTTAAAGAGTGGTATGATAGACTTTGTGTTTCTTAGGGGGGGGGGCTTCCCCCTCGATGAGTCTTGACAGACTTTATGTTCTTAGGAAGGACCTCCCACGATGAGTTTTTTGACTCCATGGAGGCCTGAATAATAATAATAATAATGATAATAATATAAGGCTTTGATTAGGCTACATATGGACTTTGTGCCCAGTTTTGGTCACTGTTTTCAGAACGACAAAGAGATGTTGGAAAGGGTCTAGAGGTAACTACTAAGGTAGTTTCTAACTTTTGGAATGTCGAGTATGAGGAAAGATTGAGAAGATGCAACTTGCAGAGTCTGGTGGACAGGAGGAAGAGGGGGAGATATGATAGAGACCTACAAGTTAATAAGGGGTTGTTATAGGATCAATGCTGGAGAGGTTCTGCAGAAAATAGTGGGAGATCAAGGGGAGAACCAGATGTCATCCTTGGAAACTGTATAAAGAGGGTGTGAGTAAGGGAGTGAGAGGCAGGTTTTTTTTCATGCAGAGTTGTGAAAGGTTGGAATGCCTTGCCTGAGAGTGTGGTGTCTGCAGAGAATTTGAGTGTGTTTAAAGCACAGTATGATGAGCTGTGTGTATGATAAAAGGACCTTCCAGATGAGTCTTTGACTCTATGGGGTCTTGGGTAATAATAAGAAGAAGATGTGAAGAATCTTTATACTGACTTTCAGCCAGAAATGTCACAAACCTCATGTCAAGTGGTAGGATTTTCCTCCAGCAGTTTCCATCTTAATATAGTACTATAGAACATTCTAGACTACTATAGTACAAATGTATAACCCTATATCAGTCTGCTCTATAAAAATAATTAATCAGCATTTCACAAATTTTTTAAAATAGGGTATAAATATAGTTAAAAATTCTCCCTAAAGGAATAATACAGAATGGAATTTTTTTAAAATTCCTGCATACTAGCAGCATTTTACTATGCTGAATATACATTCTAAACCTAAACCAGGAGTAACTATTTTGGAAGAACACTTCAGTTCTGTTTTGTTTTTATTTTGTCATCAAATTTTGTTTTAAGGTTATGCTCTAGCAGGGTCCTGTGCAGTTAAAATTGCTTCGGCCCTTAGCACTTCTGTAATGCAGTCACAAGAATGTTGCAACCTTTGCCTTTTGCTTAGAAATATGTGGGTTTCTAATCCCATTTAGCAGATGAGAGGCACCTTTATGAATGCTTTTTTAGACTTTAAGTGATTTAGCCTGTTTCAAGCAAAGGCAGTCATGCAGTCAGCTGATGTAACATACTGGCATCATAGTCTGAACAATTTTGACTGTTGTTCCATTTATTTAGCTGGCTGTGTTCACGTGTAACTTGTAATGGGAATATTAGTTCATTGAAGTCATTACAGAATAAGCATTGCAGATATCATTGCAGCATTTTATTCTATGTCAGCCTATATGCTACATGAATGTACAAGAGAATTTGCATTCCACTATTGAAATTGTTCTATATAAGTCTTAGCTCTGGCAAGGTTCCAAGGGAGTGGAAAGATGGTAAGATAGTTCCATTACATAAAGGTGGTTTCAAGACGGTAGTTTACAAGAAGTAGCAAATTACAGCCCAGATAATATCTCAGGAGTGGTAGTTAAAATATTGGAAAAGTTGGTTTAAGATCCAGCAATGGGTAGATGGGAATACAATAATCTATAGTGAGTAATATCGCTTTGTAAAACGCAAATCCTAACTTACTAATTTACTAATATTTTATGGCAGAGTGACAGCAAAATTAGATAGGAGAAATGGCTACACCACAATACTGCTTGACTTTGCAAAGGCATTTTACAGCATACTACATGGAAAACTCTTACAAAAGCTGGAGCAAATGGGAATGGACACGAAGATGGTAACATGGATGTGTATATGGGGGGTGGGAGACAGCTGACAGACATCTAGCAGAGAGTAGTATATAGTGGAGCAGAATCTAGGAGAATGAGGATGATTACTGGAGTACTTCAGGGTTCTGTAGGACCAGTACATTTTAATTTGTATATCAATGCCATAGGGAAAGATTTAAAGGGGATATTCAGTTGTTTGCTGATGATGCAAAACTGTGGGAGGGCAATAGTTGATAAAGGTGATGTAGATATCCTGTAGGATGATTTAAATAAAGGGGCATTATGGACGAAGGATAATGATTGTCAATTTAATGTTGCAAAACGTAAGGGTTGGGTTGAAAAGGTTATATACTGTATATCACATTGATGGTACTGGATTTACGAGGTGCTAGGGAGTTGAGGTTAATGCTGGACAAAGAGTTAAAGTTCAGAGATCATTTCAGCTGCATCTTGACTGTTGTGCACAGATTTGGTCACCTGGGTTTTTTGGGAGTCAGGCTGTGGTAGAGAGGATTCAGAGACGAGTGACCAAGCTGGTGACAGGTCTGTGGAATGCTCCCTATGAGGATAGGTTGAACATGTGTGGGTTGCAAAGTTCAGTTGATAGGTGGAAAGGAGGGATATGATAGAAATATAAGATATAAAGGAGTTCTATAAGATTGACACAAATGAAATTTTTCAATATGTGACAGATAGAGAGAACTAGGATTCATCCGTGGAAGTTGTGTAAGAGTGTGGTTAGTAAGGATGTGCAGACTAGTTTTTTGTGAGTGCCCTAACTGTGAATGAGTTTAAGGAGAGGTTTCTTATGTATAAAAGTTAGTGTGGGTCTCCCACAGTGAGTCTCTGTACTCCATGGAGATTCCTGTATAATAATAATGTTAAAATGTTTCTATTCTCCTAATCCAAACAGCCATTCTGATGGAATAACTGGAATAATTCTTGCTAGAATGAAACTTCACTTAAAACCTGACTGCTATTCAAGCCTTCGATAGCAGAATGCGATGGTATTGGAATGGTTCTCCTACAGCTGCCCAAAGACAGTCCAAGCAAAAATTCAGAATAGCAAAAAGTGATGTGAAGTAAACTTCAGCTTTGTAATCAGACTGCACTGCATTGCAGGTTATGACTTAAAAATCTGAATTTGAAATAGAAAACTGCTGAAATGGTATCTGTGTGCCATATGGTCATTTGCCTTTATGAAAGAACAGAATGCATGAAATTCAAATGGAAGAAGTTTACAAATTTTGTTATTCGATGCTATCACCAGTCTCAAAATTACATAGTAATATGACACAAAACTAAAGCTGCTTTCTTACCGTAAGTCTTTCCCAGTCTTTGCTAGCATCTCTGTAATGATTCACAATGACCACATGAATTTGTTCTTTTTTTTTGTTAGAAAACCTGCTGACATCTGGATCTGGTCAGAAATGCACCACCAATCACAACATGAATCCTTATCTCTATCAACACCCATAATTCCATACACGAACCAAAACACAAGAACTGACATCACTGACACACATGTCCCCCAGGGAAATTCCAAACATTAAACTCATGACGTCACACACAATGACGTCAAACAAACAACCAATCATGTCACGATTCCTTATCTTATCTTGATCTGGTCACTAGTGACCGGTCTACTACTTCCGTAATTTCAAAAAGAGCCTGGTAAATTTCCTTGATATTATTTTTAAGTGGATTTATTGCTTCTACTCTACTTTCCCACCTAGTAACAGAAAGTAGTTTCAAATTTAAAACACGAATATGTTTTTTTAATATAGCCCAACGTTTCACAGATATTGAAAAATGATTATATAATTCCTGTATTATACAAAAAAAATTTACAATTTCACAGGATATCTTAGCTGCATCATTAACTACCAAATTTAATGAATGAGCAGCACACAGAATAAAAAAAAGTCCTTGAATTTATTTCAAGGATTTTTTTCTGCAGTCCATTATGTTTGCCTCGCATATTTGAACCGTTATCATAAGCTTGGCTGCGTAAATCCGAAATGTTAATATTCAATAATTTTAAATAATTTTTTATAATTGAAATAGTCCTTGCCCAGTGGTATCTTCTACAGATTGAAAACCCAAAAAATGTTCATGAATTTCTGCTATATTTGTATCTTTATTTTGATTAACAAATCTAATAACAATAGATAATTGTTATGCGTGGCTCATATCCGGAGTAGTGTCAAGAATTAATGAATAATATTTCGCCTCCTTAACTATTTCTAAAATTTTTTGTTTTCTAGCTTCAGAAATTATACAGATGATTTCATTTTGTATTTTATCACCTAAATAATGAGCAATGTTCCTTTTTTGTGATGTTTGGATGCGATGCAAGTGTTCTGCCATTATCGAATCAAATTTAGCGACAGTTTCTACTAACTTTAAAAATTGCCGTTATGAATTTCAAAACTTTTATGATTTTCAAAAATTGGCAATCTGTTATATTGGCATATAACAGATTGCCAATATTTTTTCTCAGTTTCGTATAATCTTTGTTGTGTGCAATCAATAGTGCATTTCTTAATCAACGACATTTTAAGTTCGCTGTATTTTGAACAGTTTTTAATGTGCGCGTAACCTGTCTCATGTATTTTTAGTATATGACTCAAATGTTACCAATCGTTATAACCGTATTCATTAGTAAGTTGGGAATTTTGACTACCAAATATTTTGCAGTAATAACAGAAAACCGAATTTCGCGATTCTGAATAAACTAAATAACTTCGTAAAAGTTTTTCTCCATTTGCTAAAGTTCGATAATAGTATGAATCGGAAAACTTGCGGCCAGATTCATCTTTGGGAAATTCTTTATTAACTGCTTGACGTGGGCAACGCTCAACTAAACAATCTCTAACTTTGGTAGTTATATGATTCGGCCAAGTACCTGGATCATTAACATTAAAATTTGAAGTTTCGTGTTTCGCTGAATCGGGATCCAATATTTCTTCTGCTTCAACTAATATATAGACAGTCCAGTTAAGCCAGTTTCATTTTCGCATGTAACATTTATTTCTTCATAGTTATCTTGTGTCCTCTCCTTTTCTGTAGTAGAGCTACACGGAGTACTTGCTTCCTCAGAACTTTCCGTTCGTTTTTTATGTGGTCCTTAAGTTAAAAATTTATTCAGCGATCCAGCCAATTTATGTTCCAGTTGTACCCGCTGCAATTGTCTTTTCCTGTTTTGTGCACCAGATAACTTCTTCGGCTTTTTTTCCCGACATCTAGGGGTTAACACTCTTGGTTAGAGTTTAAAATAAGAAGAGCGTTAAAAGTTGTCCACCTAAATAAATAATAATTTCTGAAATTTTCCCTTAAACTTATTTTTTAACCCCTTAACCGACTATTATTTTTAAGGTGAATGGCCCAAAACTGACTATTATTTATTTATTTATTTTTTTATTATAGAATTTGATTTTTCAGATGTTTTGAATAATAAATATGCTTACATTTTAGGTATTTTTTGAAAATTCACATGTAGAGATATTAGCCACTGATTGATTTCTCAGTGATATTTATTTAATATTTTTTACATTCTGGTAATTGTATAATAATTAAGAAATTTCTAGAATATTAAAATTATTTATTAAAGATATTAGTAAAAGAACCCCAATGTCTTCCAACCAGAACAAAAACAAATATATAAAACAAATATATAAAACAAATCTCTTACTGAAAATTATTTATTTTTTAGACGTCTACCCAACATAAGATAAAAAAATCTTTTGTTTTCAAAATAAGATAATTAACCAAAATGAAACAATTTAACCGATTTTCAAACTTAGCAAAAATATAATAGACGTACTTACTTTACGTGAATAATAATCCAAATTCACAAAAAAAAATTACTAAACAAACAATAAATATATTTTATAAAACAAAAGGCAACTGCACAATAACACTGTAACGCACAAAATTAAATGATGCAAAAATACACCAAAAAAGTATTAAGAAATGGCCTATTGCAGTATGTGTAAACAAACTTAGATCATCTAAAGAATTTTATAGCTCATAAATAACCTATGTTTATTAATTTAATTCGATCCGCGTCAGTCTGACCCGCCAGATAGTGTACCCCACATATATACGGGATTTTTGGCTATGGTCCCTCAGCTGATTAATATGTTTATAATTTATAAATTATTATCTTTAAAATTTTATTTGTTTATCAGAAATCCAAAAATAAGTACACAATTAAAATCAAAGTCAAAAATTGTCCAAAGTCCCTTAAACACAGAATACACAATACACTCAGTGTTTCACATTCAAAATTGAAATGACGCTGGGAAAAAAAAAATATATATATATAAGTGCATATTTGGCTAGACACTATTTCGTCTATTCAAATTCTAAGCGGAATTTAACAAAACGAACATCGTAATATACACCTATGTTTCAGACTAAATATTTTTGGATAGATCAGTGTTTCTGAAACTTCAGATATCCTTGTACCCCTTCTTTAATTTTTATTATTACCAAGTATCTTTTCAAAGTACCCTTATCAAAATAATAATAATAATAAATAAAAATATATTTCATTGTAAATGTCTGTTTTATTTGAATTTCGATGTACATTTAAACAAAAAAAATTATTTTTAATAGAACAAAATTTATAATGATTCTATACATTTTTACTTAATATAAATTTATCATCAATGAAAGGAGTGAAATTGCTTATTTCTATATCTGCTCTCTTTTATGCGTTTTATAAATCCAGTCTTTAACCAATGATTCATACTTAACAATTTGAAAGCTAAAAAAAATTACCGTATTTACTCGACTATAACTCGCACTTTTTTCCTAAAATTAAAGTTAAAAAATCGTGCTGCGAGATATATGCGGGGATTTTCGGAAACTAAAGTTTTCAGAGAAAAAAAAACTGAAAATGGGTATGACTTACCAAGTAGCTTCTATTCTCCATCACTTCTTCTGTCCTCCAGAGCGGATTCCTTGTGTGCAATCAAAGTTATCTACCCAAATAGAGTCATCTTCTTTCCCATTATATCAAGCAAAAATTACCAGTAATTTAAGACTTGAGAAACGTAATGAACAATCCTTGACGAATTACTAATGAGAAGTGAAAGATGTGCGCGATTGTAGGCCAATAGAGAAAAAGCAGCTATTAAGAAGTGCATATGATTGGTGCGGTATTAACAAAAGATCGCGCGACCCAAACAAAACAAGCTGACAATTGAATTGAAATGCTAATTCTCTTAAACAGATTTCCATAATATCTGAAATGCATTCACTATATATTTCTTAGTTTTAACAAGTTCATGAGGGGGATAGTGTCAAGCAAAACCATATGTTGCACCTGCAACATGTGGTTTGCTTGAGTGTATATGGCAGTTTCTGTTGGAGGGAATATGGGATTCATTAGTTAGTGTTTATATTCCCAGTTGTCTGTAATTGCACTATTTGTTGAGAAATATATTACACAGTCTGCAAATGTCTGTGAACCTTATCCAGTGACATGATAAAACTAATTGGTTTTCCTGTTTCTGCAGTATAATGGTTGTTGGGGATGAGGTATCGTTCCAATGTGAAATTCGGGGCGATAGACTCGCAATTTGAGTAGGATAATTCATGCATAATATAATTTAATATATATATTGACTATAAAAGTTTATGAAATTCACATTGTATGATATTTTATGAGTTGTTTCCTTAAGTATCTAATAAGTGGGTTCTAAAATGTTTAGTTTTAGTATGTTTGACTATAATTTTTTTATTAATAAAATATAATAAGCACATATTTCACTCTCAATGGGAACTGGCGCCTTTTTTATTTGCTAACTAAACGCTGTATTTTTGTAAAATATCTTGTTGCCGTAATACGGCTGAACGATCGCCCTTATTAAGCAGCGCCGTGAGGCAGGCTGCCTCTATGCTACATCCTGTCGACGTTACTGGGCAAAGCACAGCGTAAGAATGAATTCACGGTCTGTCTTAAACTAACAGTTTCCACTAAAAATATAATAATCGAGAATATTTATAAAATTTTCGCTGAGTTGATGCTTACTCTGTGAAATAAAATCTGTTTTAATATTGATAACGTTTCACTTCAAACAAATTATAATAAAACTGGTGATGTATTAAGTTAAAAAATGTTGTTAGATTATTAAGAATTCATAATAATTTGACTGATTTAAAATTTCATTTTTATTGCATTAACTATAATTTGCAATTGTGTAATTTATATAGTACGATATAATTCAAGAATAAGAAAATGTAATATTTTTTTTTTATTATTTCCTGTGGTGAAACGGCGCCCCTATCTTTAAACGTTCTTGTGCGGTGCACAATCGTATGGCTCGGCCCTGAACTAACCACAAAGTTATTTTGTAACAACGGTTGTAAAATAACTCTCACTGAGTTATTTTATTTTCTCTCTATTGGCGTCTCTGATTGTACACCGGATGTACAGCAATCCCTCGATTAGTGCGCCTAATGCGTTCTTTAAAACAGGCGCATTAATCGAAAACTACTCGAATATATATATATTACATAATAACCTATGAGAAACAGTATAATTCGTTCCTCAAATTTCTTTTTTGAACCTTAATTTTTTTATAAAAGAATTAAGGTATATCTCAGGGCCTACATCAGTGGTCGATATCGACCCCCAAGGGTCGATAGAAATATATAAGACATCATTGCACGGGTAATATTTAATTCGGTTAATTTGAATTATCTCCATCCTGAATGACAACGCAATTAAGAGTGAATCGTGGGAACAGCGACATGAATAGGACCTGTAAGATGGAGCAAGGTCATGAAAATAGTTACGGAGGCCAATCAAGTAGGCCAAAATTACGTAATAGTAAAATAGAGGGGGTCGATAAAAAGTCAAACTTTGAAGTGGGGGGGGGGGGGTCGACGGTCAAAGAAGTTTGGCGACCCTGGTCTAGATAAAGGAAAACCACAAAGCTGAAAGACAATAAAACATATTCAGAATATAAATTTTATTATTCTACTTCTTAACAAAGAATTGAGCTATCGTAGTTTGACGGGCATTTTGTTTCTTTTTTTTCATTCAACCGATGCTATAGCCCTATTGCCTCTTCTGCAAATTTTACTGCTTCTCTCTTCATCATCGAATCCTTTTCACTCATCCACTTTTTTGCTCACTAATTCTTTTACTTATGATTAAAGCTTGGGAAAATACTTTAAAATAAAAAAAAAAATTAAAGAAAACGCACTCGTATAACATTGCAAAGGAGGCACGAGATACGACCATCAAAGCGCTATGTAATTATAGTATGCCCACACTTCTGTACAGCTTTGCTTGTCTTGGTGCCAAGAATAGTCGATTCATGCTGAAGGGGAGAAAGAAATGAAGGACGTACGAATCGGTCGCCAACACGCGGAATCACGTGCTTTATAGATAAAATTTCCCAATTGTTATACAAGCAAAATAGTTACCACTTTAAAAACTACAATGATCATAAAAGAGAAGTTAATTTTCCGACGTGTAATAATAAACAACTCATCCCAGAAGACGGATTGATTACCTTATTATCGGAATGATTCTCCTTTTTGTGACATGCGCAGAAGTGTCGAAGGGTCTCGAATCTGTGGGCGTACTATAGCAGACGACACATATTGGCGGTAAATTTTGGAACATAGTGTACATGGAAGTAATGCAGTAGGCCATTAAAAATAACTTTCTAAAATATTTTATGTTTTAAATAGGTAACTAAATTATTTCATTCCAGTGAGTGATTTTTTTTAAAATAGTTAGCCATAAATATGTATAGATAGAAAATTTTTAAAATCTGTAACATTTATCTTTAAGATATATATAGGCGCTCTAATGGAATTTGGATATCGAAAAAAAATGACGCACTAATCGAGATTACTGTATAGTGCTATTAATATAATATATATGCAGTAAATCATCATTGATATGACTGGGGACAATTTACTCGACATTATCAAAAGATAAACATTCAGATCATTCAGATCTTGTTCGTATGTCTTTGGACAAAGTGCCTAATCACCAAAACACAGTACAGCAATCCCTCGATTAGTGCGCCTAATGCTTTCTTTAAAACAAGCGCATTAATCGAAAACGCACTGATCGAATATAATAAACCTATGGGAAAAAGTATAATTCGTTTCCTCAAATTTCTTTTTTGAACCTTGCTTTTTTTATAAAAGAATTAAGGTATGTCTCAGGGCCTAGTGAAAGGAAAACGATGAAGCTGAAAGACAATAAAACATATTCAATTTTATTATATAAAATTGAATATGAATATAAATTTTATTATTCTTCTACTTAACAAAGAATTAAGCTAACGTAGTTTGGCGGGCATTTTGTTTCTTTTTTTTCATACAACCGACGGTATGGCCCTATTGCCTCTTCTACTCTAATGCAAATTTTACTGCTTCTCTCTTCATCAGGGTCAGCCTCTAAACATTACTGCTTAAAAACTTCGATTGTTTGAAAAATATTTTCAAATTATTTCTGTGAAATCTCTTTTGGCTGACTATCAGTATGAAATTTTCTTTATATTCGGGATCTTCCCGCTGTGCATCTCAATTTAGCAGGTCGGAATCACTCAATTCTTCAGAATTAAATTTAATTAACTCTTGGACGTTATCATTGAAGGGAAGAAAGAAATGAAGGACGTACGAAATGGTCGCCAACACCCGAAATCACGTGCTTTATAGATAAAATTTCCCAACTGTTATACAAGCAAAATAGTTACCACTTTAAAAACTACAATGATCATAAAAGAGAAGTTAATTTTCCGACGTGTAATAAACAACTCATCCCAGAAGACGGATTGATTACCCTATTATCGGAATGGATTCTCTTTTTGTGACATGCGCAGACGTATCGAAGGGTCTCGAATCTATGGGCGTACTATAGCAGACGACATAAATTTTGGCGGTAAAAATTTGGAACATAGTGTAAATGGAAGTAGTTAGTATGCCATTAAAAATAACTTTGTAAAATGTTTTAAATCGGTAACTAAATTATTTCATTCTGTTGAGTGATTTTTTAAAATAGTTAGCCATAAAAATGTAAAGATCGAAAATTTTAAAAATCTGTAACATTTATTTTTAAGATGTATATAGGCGCACTAATCGAATTTGGGTATCGAAAAAAAATGACGCACTAATCGGCGGCGCATTAATCGAGGTATTACTGTATTCTCTTTTCTCTCACAAAAAGGATCTCTGATGGATTACTTTTACCCCAGTACACACATTATTGGATAGGATCAGCAATGTTCCCTTTAAGCTGTGCGCGTGTACCTGCACACCGGTCAAAGAATTAAGGGCACGTATATGCTTAGTAACTGCGCGCACGAAATTTTTCTTTTCGGAATTTCGAATTTACAGTCAATAATTTTTGAACGTACTATAAAAACTAATTATATGATAAATCATACTTTATTTTATTTATTCATTTCTCCAATATTTCCACGGCGATATTACTCTAATCCAGGGGTTCCCAACCTTTTTGTTTCCTAGAGCATATTCTAAAATACCGATAGGGCGACGGGCGCCATCTATTTTTTCAAGCAAATTTTTTGAATTCGTTTGTTAAATTAATACATACAAAGAATGAAGCTTATTAGCTCTTTATACTTAAGTAATACATACAAAGTTTACATTATAATCAAATGTTTTATTACTTGAAAGTTTACATTATATAGAAATTTAAATATATATATGTAAGTTAGTGTGATCTTCGGCATAGCATTTCTTTGACCAGTGCTTCATAATTAGGAGAATATGATATTGTTGGAACGTACATTCTAGTTTCGAATCCGCCATTTTGTTGTAACGCACTCTTATTAATAAAATCTATTAATTGCCAATTGATCACTAATACAAATATAGAGAAATTTATATTTATACTGCGCCACCCTATATTTAGATTAGTCTATACAAAATAGTGGAATCAATTTTCAATTAAATTATCAGTCTCCTTACTCATTCAGGCCGAATTCAATATTTTTCATTTGAGGCTCCCGCTAGATTTGAATTATTTATGAACGGTGCAATAAAAAAGAATCAGGCAAACACAGTATTGAAATTAATAAAACAAAACATTTAATATAAGGTTATATGATAAATACATGAATTCCACTTCTAAATTGAGACATTACAATTAAGTTAGTACATCGGGTCAAATCATTCATTTTAATTCAGTCTTCAAAATCTTCACATACAAGTTTCACATTTTTCTCAATTACAAGATTCCTTACTCAGATTAATACAACAGAATTTCTTGTTTAATAAGTTTGCTCATATTTCTCAGTTATACTCCACACTTAACTCTCAGCTGGCACTTATATCATTAAACACGGCAGATATTATTTCAAGACAAATTATTTCTAACTTCGGCGATATGCCACAGTAAATGTTAGAATGAGCAAATGGAACTGCACTTAAGTCTTCATACACAGAAACAAATAAAATATGACTGTCCTTACCGGAATTAATCTTCAGCACGTCAGATTTAATGTGAGCACATCTCCAAATTATATTTATTACACCTATGGAACACATTTAAAAAGAATTCTTCAAGGTCATAACTAGATTGTTATTTGTTGTGCTTCACAATTCTCGACGGCAACTATAGGGCAGATTGATGTCCTTGTTTACTACTTCACAACAAATTAAGCTCCGTACAATTCTTCCTAAAAGCTATATAGAAATAAGTAGTAATTCTAAGCTAACTGGATCTATTCTGAATCCTTCATTAACCTTCCAGTCCTTTAATTATCCAAATACGGCACCAAATTCCTATTAATGCCACTGCTGATTTTACTTTCAGCTATCTACAAGTTTTCACTTCGTCTTGGCACACTTTTAATTACTACTTTCTTGAATTTCTGCCCTTCAGTCCTTTTTGTTTACTTTCACCCACTTGCGTGTATCCTTCCTTTTTTCGCTTCCAAAAACTCTCTCTTCCTTACTCTTATATTACCACTCATATATTTTTCTTCTCCCCTCGTTATCGAAGCTCACGGTCTACCCACGCGCGTTCCATTGTATTTCTCTCTCCATGGCAACGAACAAAGCGTAAACATTCGCGTTAATGTTACATAAGGCTATACTTTTACATTGAGTAATGAAAAAACATTAATAAAATATTACAGTTACTTAATTTTCTCTTTCATTTCATTTACAATTAATAATAATAAAATATATGTTACAGTATATATATACGGTACATTAAATTATATACATATAATTTCTCATAATATTATTGAAGGAATAAAGTAAATAAGAAAAATTATATTTATCACTGGGTCCTTCCAATAGTAAAATATACATTAAAATTATTTAATCAAATAATAGCTGATGCATTTCAGGAATAATACATGAAAAATAATTCTTAAGCAAGGGATTAACAAATAATTTTTAAACAAGTCATGCTTAATATATGATAGGTTATGTTAAATGTGAATGAAGAACAAAATATACATAATAATTTCATTCACAGTTTAACATTCGGCATAGCATTTCATTGACCAGTGCTTCATAATTAGGAGAATATGATGATATTCCAGTTCTTAAACTGGAATGAACAACTTCGAATGCGCGTCTACTTTACATTGTATGCGTTTAATACTCGTCATGTGTCATTAACGCATGCGTCATATAGCATGCCATAAATTGTTGCGTGATTATTTCAAACTATACGGCACACGGTTGAACAGCGGTGGGTATACACAAATTGGTGGACGGGCGCCATGGTGCCCGCGGGCATAGGGTTGGGAAACTCTGCTCTAATCCATTGGTTCCCAACCGATGGATTAGAGTAATATTGCCGGTGGTACGCGAACCCCCTGGGATATGTGCTGGGCCGTTCATGGGTACACGAAAAATAATCAGTAATTGCAGAAAAATAAGTAAACTAAACAAAATGAAAAACGTTAGTTATGGAACAATAAATGTTAAGTTTGAATCACCGCTAATGGAGACACTTCAAAACTAGCTCACATTAACAAATGATGATCGGTGAGGGTGTGGCTATGAACCCCTCCGCCAAACAACTCTTCTACCAATCATTAGCCATTTTAAAAACAAGGGGTATTCAAATTAAGGGGATATTAAATCCCACATTGTTTTAAAACCGAATAAGAAACTCAAAGATTGGAATCAGAGAGTTGCATGCCGAATATAGTAAACTATAAAAGAATCGGCGATTACTAGCGTGAGCTAATGCAAGTAGTCCCAGTACGTAGTACAATCTCGGGCAACTCGTTGCAAAGGTGGGGAAAGTTCTGATCGCTATTTTTGGTATTTTCCATAATGTAAAAACACATTTCCTAGGTAATGTACGCTGTTATTACATTATGGTGGGAGGTCACTACCCAGACCGGTTTCAGCCTTTTTTTGAGGCTTCATCAGTGAGTAGCTAGACCAAATAGATACCAAAGGGTATAGCGAAATGAACTTATATACTCTGCTATACGAGTTGTCAACCAGGTGCAACCATTAAGTTAAATATAAAGAACCAATAGGCTCGCCGAAATGAAGCCTATTGGCTCTTTATATTTAAGTAACAAGGGGTATAATTTATAGAAATGGGTTTAAAAGGGGTGCACAAGTGGAAAAAGGTTGGGAACTACTTCTCTTATCCATGCTAACTTAATACACTCTGATTTGTTACTTTTAGCCTGTGCCGTATGGGCGAATTACTTTGACGTCAACAAGTTGTAGAGGCATATTTATTTAGAGTCTGCTGTCTTGTACAATCCCTTGAACTCGTGCAAACTGAGATAGATATTTGTAGCTACACTGATTTAAGCGAATTAATTTAGTAGCGCAATTTGCAGGTTATAGCTAGTCCGAAAAGGGCAACATTAATATGAAAAATGCTATATTAGGGCATACATAGACTTTGAGACTGGAAACTTGCGGGGGGAAATGTGTTTTATGAGCACATGAGCTGGAAAAAGTTAGAGAGAATATTTACTTCTATCCTCTCCTGGCATAAATACATCACATCAATTGATGTGATGTATTTATGCTGTTAGAGAAGATGACTTTAGCTCACAGATGATCCCTTGCACTTCAATCTTTCTTTCTCTCTCTCGCTCTCAGAAGTAATGTTTCAGCACTATTTCTGTTCTACAAGTATAATATTTCCATGGTTACTGCTAGAGTGAACTGGCAACCATTACTCCTGCAGTTTTTGTTGGGCCTGTTAAAATATGATCAAACGGGCATCCCTTTTCAATGCAACTGCAAACACATCGAACATACATCTCCTCCTCCTCTTTTATACTTTCTACCTCTGTCCTCTGAAACAGCCATCCTCATGAAGTCTTACACAACTACAACCAGATATTCTTCAAGAAAAATGTCATTAAACTTCTTTCTCAATCTTTTTCTACACCACATAGCATTGCTGTGCATATAGGTTCTTCGAGGATCAGTATATAAAAAAATCTGAAACGCACCCATCAAAGGCATAGAACTGTGTTTTAAAATCCATTAATCCCCTTTATTCCCCAAAAGGACGTAGGCAAGATATGGAAACTGGATACGGCCAATTACAAATAGGTGGCACAAGACTATCAACGATTTTTAAAGACCCGTGTATCCCTGTTGAAGTGAAGTTTTCATCCATAACGCTAGGCCGCCTGATAATAGTCACTGACTGGAGGAACCTTTTCTAAGTCTTTCTTCGACCTGTTTTCGAGTTGTTCGATCTCTAACACGGGCAAATAGTTTTTTTTTTTTTTCTAATCGAGAAACTTGGGTTTTAATCTCGTAGTTGAATAACTCAATAGAAGAATTCACTATTTCAGATAATATGCCGTGTTAGGGACAACGAGATGGCAGCAGTTGTCTGCCATACTCTCTTCCCCAAATCCCATGCCATGCGCCAGTTAAAATCTCATAATTATATATCATATGTTTTTGAAGCTAATTTAAACGTTATCATTCTTGGCATTTTTTTACTTTTCAGTTCGGAA
Source organism: Typopeltis vanoorti (assembly GCF_054136105.1). Lineage (NCBI taxonomy): Eukaryota > Metazoa > Arthropoda > Arachnida > Uropygi > Thelyphonidae > Typopeltis > Typopeltis vanoorti. The sequence goes on from NC_143553.1 coordinate 35,811,050, forward strand.
TTCGCGTTTGAAATGAGAAAAACTGAGTTAATGTTTACACGTATGTTCTGTTGAGTCTATCACCAAGGCCGTATTCATGGGTGTGCCAACTGTGCGGTGGCTCCGGGCCCCCTCAATGCGCAAAAAAATTGAAAAAATAAAATTTTTTTAAAATTATATAAATTAATATTGTAATTATTATATAAAAATATTATTATATAGAAAAATATGTATATAATTTTACAACCAACTATTGTTGTTATAGTAAGCGAAATAAGATCGTAGCGCTAGAGCGGTAGTATTTGAAACTACTCTAAGATATATAACAATATCGTACAACATAGTGTTAAATAGGGAAAAGCGCATTTTAAAACAGCCAGTGTTTTTAATAATTTTAAGGAGTTATTTTATTTTACTTCATGATTTCATGAACAAGTAAGTATATACACGCACTGTCATGGCAATTTTTTTATGTGACATTACTTGCAAAACATCTTAAAAAAATATTTTGTAAACTGGTTTTAGGTTATCCGACATCAGAATTTTTCTTCAATAGCAGTTTTCAATCTATATTAGATTTATTTATTTTCTAATATTATCTATTTTAGATATATTATATTTATAAGCTAAGTAATTTTGTTTTAATTTATTAAATTATTTTATAATTAAATCTATAGTATTTAATTCTAGAGTATGACTAGTCGTGAGAGAGATTATTATGGAAGAAAATACCCAAGTGGGCATTAAAAACGAAAGCGAAAACAAGAAAAAGAAGCGGCTGAGGAACGTCAAAGAAATTCACTGTTTAAATTTATGAAGTTGAACTCATATATTTGTTCAGATATATCAGTTGATAACGGGAGTTCTAAAATAACTACAAACAGTTCTTCGGCTTCAACATTAATTAATAATGAGAGTTCTGAAATACTCAAAGGAAGCGGAGAACATGACGCGTTTGGTCAAACAATGAGTATTGGAGATCCTAAAACTGAGACACCAGAGTGAGGTGAACTATTTACAATTGATGATCCAGCAACATGGCCCAAAATTTTGAACAACGCAACACTAATACAAATTGTACAACGTGGTCCACCGTCTCCTCCGACTGAAAATGATTTTCCAAAAGATGACAACAAGAGGTGTTTTTCCACAGCTCACCATGTTAGGACAATTGCAAACGGAGAGAAGCAAAACAGAAGATGGCTTGTATATTCAAACTCTTTCAACTCTATTTTTTTGTTTTTGTTGCAAATTATTTTCTTCTGATAGTTTTTTTTTTTTTTATCTAATATTTCTGACTGGCTGAAATGCATGTATTCATGGACACAAATGGAATGTAATTTAAAAAAGCAATACAATTGATCAGGCAAATCAAAATGTCATAAAGTTTGAAGTAGAACGGTTAAGAAATGTTTTAAGACGAAAAGTAGCAGCAATTCTCTATTTATCCGAACATAATTTAGCTTTTAGTGGTAATTTTGGTACTTTGTATACAGCCCATAATAGTAATTTTTTTTTGGAATCATAGAATTAATTGCAGAATTTGATCCACTTTTAAAAGATCATTTAATGCGATGTTCGAAAAAAAATTATAGGTAAGAAACAAAATTCGTATCACCCATTTTGCAAAATGAATTAATTGTTGATATGGGAACCAAAATTCAACAAAATATTGTAAATATGATACGACAGGCATAGTACCATTCAATAATTCTCGATTGTACTCCTGATGTTAGTCACCAGGAGCAAATTTCAGTAATTTTTAGATTTTTACATATATTTGAAGCAGTTATTGAAATTCGTGAACACTTTTTGACGTTTTTAACAACTAATGACACACACTACTGGTAAAAGTATATATGAAAATATAAATTGCTTTTGAGTAAATTAAATCTTAAATTGTCAGATTGTAGAGGGCAAGGGTATGATAACGGAGCGAATATGAAAGGAGTGTATAAGGGAGTACGTGCTTACATTTTAAATGAAAACGAAAAGGCATTTTATACTCCTTGAGCCTGTCATAATTTAAATTTGATTTTAGGGGATGTCGCAAAATCATCAATTATAGCAATAATTTTTTTAATGTTATACAAAAAATATATACTTTATTTGCTGCCTCAACTTCATGTTGGGACATATTAAAGAAATTTGTTAAACAATTAATTCCAAAACCATTATGTGATAGAAGATGGGAATGTAGAATAGAATCAATTAGAGCTGTATGCGTTTTCAAATTCCAGAATTTTTAAATGCACTAAAAGAATTATTTAAAACTGCATTAGATTGCATTAGACTGCATTATCAAATACTATCTACTTTGATAGTATTTGATAATACTATCAAAGTAGAGGTGGTTTCAAAAATAGATTCATTTCAGTTTATACTAAGCCGTGTAATTTGGTATGAGCTTTTGTCAAAAGTTAATTTAGTAAGTAAAGTATTACAAAATGCAAAAATTCTCATAGACGTAGCAACTAAGCATATTAAAGAGTTAATGCAGTACTTTGAAGAACAGAGAATATCAGGATTTGATAGCTGTTTTGAGATTGCTAAAGAACTGTCAAATCTATTAAAAACAGAAATTAAATTTAAAGAAAGTCGAGTACGTCGAAGAAAAGTATTTTTTTGATTATGAAACGCCTAATGAATCCACACATAGGTGATAGCAAAGATAATTTTACGATGAATTTCTTTTTTTTTAAATTTTAGATACTGCTCTACAATCTGTCAAAAATAAAGATTTGAATTGTATGAAATTCACAAAAAATCATTTGGATTTCTTTATGATATGAAATTAATAAGAAAAATGACAGAAAATGAATTTAAAATTTTGCTACAAAACAGCTGTATCAAAAATTAAATACAGATATTGATGAATCTGAATTTTACAATGAATTAATTATTTTTAGAAATATTGTTCCAGAAGATGCACCCATTAATATTTTAAAATTCATAATTGCAAATAATTTGTCGGATATTTATCCAAATATTACTACGACATTTAAAATATTATTGACTAGTCCAGTTACGGCTGCATCAGCAGCAAGGTCATTTTTTTTTTTTTATTATTATTATTATTATTATTACGGGCAACTCCAGGGAGTCATTAGACTCATCGAGGGAGGCCCCAAATCATTTTCATCACAACTATTCGACATTCATACAGTATCTATCATACCTCGCCTTAAACTCATTCACTGTCACAGCATCCACCACAGACTCAGGGAGCGCATTCCACTCATTCACTACTCTAAAAGTAAAGAACCCAGCTCTAACACCTTTACTAACCACACTTTTGCCCAGTTTCCATGGATGTCCCCTAGTCCTCCCACAACCAGCCCTGTTCTCAAAAATATCTTCTGAATTAATTTTATAGAAACCCTTCAGTAATTTGAATGTCTCAATCATATCTCCCCTCCTCCGCCTATCAACCAATTTTTGCAACCCACAAATCCTCAACCTGTTCTCATACGGTTCATTCCACAGACCTGCTATCATCTTGGTCACTCGCCTCTGGATCCTCTCCACCTCCTCCCCATCAAGAAGAAACCTAGGTGACCAAATCTGAGCACAGTAGTCGAGATGAGGTCTTATCAAGGCTCGATACAGAGGAACAATAACCTGCTTGTCTCTGCTTGTCAACGTATTCTTCAGCAACCAAGTGATTTGATGAGCTGATTTGGCCACTTTTGCAATGTGTCCCCTAAATTTCAATTCCTTATCCACCAACACTCCTAAATCTCGTGCCTCATCAATTTCCTGGAGCACGGTTCCACCAATGCAGTAAACTGCCTCCCATCTTTTCCCCCCAAAATGCATAACCTTACATTTTGCCACATTAAATTGACATCCATTCTCCCTAGCCCAGACCTCCAATCTATCCAAATCATCCTGCAAAATTTTGACGTCATCTGCATTCACTATTGCCCTACCCAACTTTGCATCATCCGCAAACAAATGAACTGTTCCTCTCAGATCCTTTCCTATATCATTTATGAACAAATTAAACAGCAGTGGTCCAAGAACAGATCCTTGTGGTACACCACTAGTCACAGGCCGTCTTGTGGACTCTACTCCTGAGTAAACCACTCTCTGATATCTCTCCGTCAACCACCCTCCTATCCATCTCACCAACCCTATGTCCATTCCCATATGCTGCAATTTACTGATTAGAATTCCATGTGGTATCCTGTCAAAGGCCTTAGCAAGGTCCAGCAGAATCACTGTAAACCCATTACGCTTATCCAGTTCAGCCGTCACTGTGTTATAATACGTGAGCAAGTTACTGAGGCATGACCTACCCTTCACAAAACCATGCTGTCCCCGATACAGTATCCCATTTTCTTCTATCCAATCTTGTATTTTCCTCTTGACTATTTTCTCTAAGACCTTGATAATGATTCCTGTTATGCTGATTGGCCGGTAATTTTCAACAGCAGCCTTGGAACCACCTTTGTGCAGTGGAACTATTTTCCCCTCTTTCCACCCCCTTGGGACTGACCCAGTCCTGAGGCTCAAATTAAACATAATGGTCAAGGGCACTGACAATTCTTTTGCCGCTTCACGTACGACACGAGCTGGTATACCATCCAATCCCACAGATGTATTGACATTGAGGTTCTGTAACAGACTAGTTACCTCTACCTCATTCATCGCAATTCCAGTATAAGCTGTTGGTTCCTCCATTTCCGCAAGGCCACCACCTGGATGATATACTCTTGCAAAGTGCTCGCTCAGTAATTCCACAACATCGACTGATTCAGTTACCTCCCTACCCTCAGCATTTTTTAAGATCATTCTACCATGAGCATTTTTCCTTTTACTTGCAACATATTGAAAAAACTGTTTGGGATTCTCTTTAGCCTGCATGGCCAATTTCATTTCGTAATCTGCTTTTGCTTTTCTTACCACCCTTGTTACCATCCTGGCCTGAGCTTTATACTGTTCATGCACCTGATGGTCACCCTTCTCCTTAAATTCCCTCCACAATTGTTTCTTTTTTTGCAGCTCAAGCTTAATAGTGTTATTTATCCATTTAACCCCTACCTGATTTATTATTCGGACTCTTGGTATACAGTCAACCATTGCCTCCTGCAAACAGTTCTTGACCACCTCCCATGCACCATCAACATCCAGCCCTTGCAGTTTTACATGCCATGGCATTGAGCCAAGCACACACCTAAGCTTGTCATACTTACCAGCCCGATAATTCCACATATACCCTGTCTTAATTGTAAATTCGACTCCTTTAGCCACCTCCCAAGTCATGACCTTATGGTCACTCTCACCAATTGGTGGCAACAAGGTCATGTTCGTTACAGCCACATTCTCAGTTGCAATTACTAGGTCCAGCACTCTCTGCCCCCTGGTATTTTCCAATACATGTTGCCGTAGATAGTTGTCCCTTAATAACTGCATAAAATCCAATTCCTTCCTCCCATGTGCCCTCTCCTCTTTCCAGTCAATATTACCATAATTGAAATCACCCATAATAATTACCCTCTTTCCATTCATTTCTTCTATTTGCTTATGCATACTATTCCCACCATCCACTCCATCACCCGGTCTATAGCAGCACCCAATTGTATATTTTGTTCTGCTAGATTGTATCTCACACCAAACAGCCTCAAATGTGCTTTTTTCCCCATCCTGCAGTTCAACTTCTATACTCCTTGGCTGAAGCTCATCAGCTATCATCAATAACACTCCTCCCCCCTTTTTATTCACCCTGTCACTCCTGAACACGCTATACCCATCGCATTCAATCCCACTAGCTTTATCATCTTCTGTCAGCCATGTTTCACTAATACCGACAACCTGTGGCCTGGAAGTGCCAACCATGGCCAAAAACTCTTCCTTCTTGTTCCTAATACTCCTGGCATTAGTGTACATGAATCGCAGAAGCCCATTTGTCCCATCCCTACTTTGATTCCTTATACTAATTATCCCATTCTGATTTGTTGTCCGTCGTACTCGCCCGGGCATAATATACTCATTCATACACTTAACTGCCCCCCCTAAAGTCTGCATATCTACTCCCCCCCTCTTAATAAATCTAGTTTCCCTGAGTCTGTACATCCACTTCCACATCATTCATCAACACTCTTTCAAGTCTCCGTACACCAACTCCATTCAAATGTAACCCATCCATCTTATATAAGTCCTTTCGCCCATCGAACTCATTCCACACATCCACAAATTCCACACCACTCTCCATGCATAACCCACGCATAAAGTCATTGGCAATTATGGCCCTCCTTCTAAACACTTCGCTGTCATACTGCGGTAAGATACTCACCATCCTAACTCTCTCACTCTTCTCTTTTGCTACCTCAAACAACTCCCTCACATCCTCTATCATTTCCATTTTGTCCTCTTTCAAATCATTCGTTCCTGCCACTATTATCATCTCTTTCACCCTCTGTTTTTGCAGTCGAATAGATTCGCTGACGTCCTTTATGTTCGCACCCGGCTGGTACGACTTCGTTAAACTCTCAATTATTACGCCTCTTAATAGCGAATCCCCATACAGCACTCGCTCCTTCATTTTATTGACGTTTACGTACATTCTATTGTTTGCCGTCACAGACTTCCGCCGGTTATTTGTCGGTACGTTCAACACACATTTTTGCATACGCTCCAGTTGTCGTTTGGCTCTGTGTATCGCGCCATTTAAACGGGCAATTTCGCTACTCGCATTTATCTCACCATTTTCATTATCGATCAAATCATCCATTCCTTCGGTGTTTCTACCTTCATTTACACTTTCAGCGACGCTCTCACACATATCTGGCACTACCACGCAATTCTCTAGTACACCGCCATTTTCTGCATTCTGACTACCGTTAACGATATCAGTCTCGATACACGAAACACGCTTGAAGTCCTCATTCTCTTTACACTTTCTACACATATTAACTCCACTATCACTTTCTAACCAGACTCCTACCGCTCTTCGCAAGGCATACATCTCACAGACAGCACATTGCATAAATTATTTTACATCAAAACTCTTAAGCAAGCATGGCGACCTGGCCGCCATTTTTTTCTTTATCGGTGCCATGTGTACGCTATCTTTTCTTAAAAATAATAGTTAAAATAACAGAAAACACGCAAAAATTGCACAGACACACCAAGAAACAAAAAGCAAACAATACTACTTAAAATTCTGGTAAAATATCTAATGTTAACACAAAATAATACTGATCTTTTCAGGAGCTCTCGACAAGCCGACGATCTAATCCGTGCGACACCTAGCGACCTCCTATTTTCTAAATTAAAATTCTATTTGCGATCTTCTATGTCTCAAGAACGTTTGTCGTCCCTGGCAATAATATCTATAGAGCATGAAATTGCAAAAAAAATTGAATTTTGATAGCGTTATGAATGATTTTATTGATAAGCGCATTAGGTTAAATAAAATTTAATATATTAAGATTTCTTTTAAATCTTATAAGTTGTTATACATATATTTCATTCTTTATAGTAAAAATGGATATTTTTTTTTCATATTTTTATATTATTAAATAAATCATTGTTGTGGCATATTTATATGATAATGTGTACTTACGTAATAAAATAATATATCATGTACATACAAACACATTTATTTTTTAACTAATTTTTTCCCTTTACTTAAATTGATGCTAAAGAGCATACTTGTTTATTTATGGGCATAAATATTTTTCATATTTGATTTAATTAATTAACAAGATAGTCTTCCATTTAAAATTTCCATAAATGTTATTAACTTTCATGGGACCCCGCTTTTCCATTTCGCACAGGGCCCCGCAAAATGTAGAAACGGGCCTGTCTATCACTGAGCATTGTAGAAATTCCTTATATAGTTCTTGCTGTTTCTGAAATCTTCAGTTTTCTCTTTTCCTCATGAAGTTAGTCTCATATCTCAGATGACAGAATTTTTTTCACCCAGGAGTTCCTTTTTTTTTCCCCTTCCACAAAATATAAACTAGCAGAAGAACATATTTAGTTCTCATGAGACTTATTCAGCTAAAAACTCATTTATATTAAAATTATTTGAACTATGTTTCAGATGATTTCATTGTAATTTGATAAATATTCTTATTTTGTTATATATTTTGATGGAAGTTAACATGTAGCAAAATTGATAGGGGGAGGGGATATTGGCAATTTTGTCTGGGCCTGAAAGGAAGCATTTGGATCCTTGGCATTTGATAAGTTTTGCAAATTGCTTTTCCCCCCCCCCCACCCCCCCCCCCCCCCACCCCCCCCCCCCCCCACCCCCCCCCCCCCCCACCCCCCCCCCCCCCCACCCCCCCCCCCCCCCACCCCCCCCCCCCCCCACCCCCCCCCCCCCCCACCCCCCCCCCCCCCCACCCCCCCCCCCCCCCACCCCCCCCCCCCCCCACCCCCCCCCCCCCCCACCCCCCCCCCCCCCCACCCCCCCCCCCCCCCACCCCCCCCCCCCCCCACCCCCCCCCCCCCCCACCCCCCCCCCCCCCCACCCCCCCCCCCCCCCACCCCCCCCCCCCCCCACCCCCCCCCCCCCCCACCCCCCCCCCCCCCCACCCCCCCCCCCCCCCACCCCCCCCCCCCCCCACCCCCCCCCCCCCCCACCCCCCCCCCCCCCCACCCCCCCCCCCCCCCACCCCCCCCCCCCCCCACCCCCCCCCCCCCCCACCCCCCCCCCCCCCCACCCCCCCCCCCCCCCACCCCCCCCCCCCCCCACCCCCCCCAAACGATGACTTCTAAGGCCACGATAGGCCTAAATCCTTGATATGCATGATGATGACAGTCTGAAAAGTTGTAACTAAGGTTGTTGTTGATATGTAGGGGTTGAGAATGATTTATTTTGATTCTATTATATTTCTTTCTAATTCATCGTGGCAACAGAAAATGTCATTAGACTTGTCCCATAGGACTATGGCTAAGGTTTTTCTTCATTAGAATTGGCCGAGAACAGAACATGACTAGACAAAGCACTGACTCGCGTTCTCCTGTAACTGACGTCTCTCTTATATTCTTCAATGCGTAACTCGATCGATTTCTCTGTTTGGCCAAAGTATGGTATATCGCAGTCGTACCAAATCTGGTAAACACCGGGATATTTAAGGTTGTGATGTCTAGGTTTCGGACACTAAGGAGCGGATTTTCGGAAGAGGAGTAAATAAAGTTCTTATGTTGTATTTCCTAAGAACCGTGGCCAATTTGGGTGAGATAGAGCTTATGTATGGTATAAAAATATTACCTCTCACCCTATTAGTCTCGTCATTATTGCGAACGGGTGGATTTAATAGGAATTTGTCAATTGTTTTTTTTTTGTGAATAACCATTTAGTTGAAAAGTAGACCTGAGAAAATTGAGTTCTTTATTAAGTTCTATCTCATCATCAAGAAGAGAGCGAGCACGATGTCCTAGTGTAGAAATGATTCCAAACTTTTGAGGAGGTTAACGATGGGATTGTCTGTGGAGATATCTGTTGGTGTGGGTAGCTTTTCTGTAAATCTCGATTTACAGAATGAGGAAAACCTTAGCCATACAGTCTTATGGAACAAGTCTAATAACATTTTCCGTTGCCACGATGAATTAGAAAGAAAGATATTAGAATCAAAAGAAATCATTCTCAATCCCCTACATCTCATCAACAACCTGAGTTACAACCATTCAGACTGTCATTGTGCTACGAGCAAATACTGTACTGGCTTTCGCGAGATGCTATACGCATGCATACGCCCAACAATGAAGCCAACGAGAGAACAGTTTTGAATGCGCAGACTTCAACGTTGTATATATGTTACCGCTAAAGTGCAGAAATCAGTTATTCTGCAGATTATCTAGGTATTGTGCAGATTAACTACGGTGATCCGTTAATGTGCGGAAAATTGTTTCATTTCTCAAATTACCTAGGTAATCTGCACATTACCTACTAGGCACTCGTTAAAGTGAAAATAAGATCTTTGCTGGAACAACAGCAACGTTTCTGTACGCTTAAATTAACATAATGTTATTTATTTATTTCTCGATATCTACAGAATCAAGTTAATACAATCAACAAATTAGTTGATAGAATCAATCAATTAATATAATACAAGGAATCAAACGGTTTAAAATATTATTACAATTAAGAAAAAAAACATATGATAAAATTATGTTTACTTATTAAAAAACCAAACTAAAAGTGGAGGGGAAGGAGTAGGGAAAGGAAATGAGAGAAACAAACTTTTGAACTTTAACGATACGGAAGCCGTTAATGTGCACATTACCTAGGTAAAATGCGGAAAACTCTTGATTCCGCACGTTAAGAGCAAATCAGTTAATCTGCAGATTAGCTAGGTAATGTGCACATTAACGGTTTTCGCACTTTAGCGGTAACATATACACTAACTTTCCGTGTTGTTTACAATTATTTTCTCTATGTCAGTGTTTCCCAACGTGGAGCGTTCGCCCCTCAAGGGGGCAATTAGAAAATGATATTGCATTCGTCACTTCATCATCGATATACTCAAAAAATTCATCATTGTCGGTGATAAATTGTCGATGTTGCAACCCTGACTTTCCGAAAAAAAAAGCTGACATCATACTACAGCAGTCAACATAAATATAGTATCAAGAAGAACTCTCAGAAAAGCAAAATGATTAGTCTATTAGAATTTTATTAAACATAAAATTAACAATGGCATGGCTTTCTGACGAGACAGAAACGAAATACCGAAATTCAACTAGTTTTGCAAAAAAAAAATATATATATATATATATATATACTGTTGCCCTTCCCGTCGTCATATTTAATTGAATGCGACTTTAGTGCTGTAAATGATTTGCTACTGAAAAAAAGAAATCATCTGGATATCCCAAACCATGGGGATTTAAGATTGAAAATGACTAAATTAATACCTCAAATAAAAACTCTTTGCAGCAGACATCAAACTTAAGGATCGCATTAACTTGGTTTTATTTTCCGAGTTCAGTTCGATTTATGTTTTATAATATACAAAGTGTAATATAAAATTTATATTCATTGAAGAAAGTCAAATTAAAAACAGTTTTACCTATTTTCCTTTTTTATTTAAAGTACATATTTATATTATACTTTTTGAGAACTTGGCTGTCTATTATGCTAGAGGTGGGGAGGGCATCAAAATCTTTGAGGCGGGGCATGATCCAAAAAACGTTGGGAAACATTGCTCTATGTTTTACCAGTTATTTCTTTTTTAATGTGCACCTGAAGAAGGCTGATACAAGCCGAAAACTAGTCGTGCTAATAAACTGTTTTCATTTTTCTCGGTTTCTAGTCATTCAGTTTTTTAATATATATATATATATATATATATATATATATATATATATATATTATATATATATATATATATATATATATATATTATATATATATATATATATATATATATATATATATATATAAAAATGTAGGTTGTGTTTGTGATATTTTAGTTTTAGCCTTGGAATTTGAGAAAATTAAATAGATAGAAAAGTTATGCAATAAAGCAGTTCATAAGGAAAAAATTTTCTTTGAAAATCAGGATGTGGAAACTTAAGGATTTAAAATACACTTTTTATAACGGAATTAAAGGAAATCAAATAAGCGATAAAGACATTCAGAAAATTAATAAGATTTGAAACTCACTTTATTAATAATAGTAACCATACAGAATGATTCCATAACTGGTTCTTTCTAAAGAAATACGTTAAGCAGGCTAATTGAAACCGATAAGTACATACTATACTAGACAAAATATGCATTACAAGTAAAGAAGTATTATAGTGATAATTATAACAATTTATTATGATATTTTATAGCGAACGTCTACTGCTATAAATATAATTCTAGTCGATTGCTTCACGGCGACGTCACATATTATCCGACCATCTCCCTGGAAACGGAAGATGGCACTATCATTTTTTTTGTTGATACTTTCTTTTCAATATCGTAACAGCGAGACATTTATGCCTGCAGTTTTTTATTTCTTTGTTACTTTAGGGAACAAAGAGAGGAGGGGAATGAAATGCTTAACGTATTAACAAGATCTTTGTGTGTGCGTGTGTTCTTTTATCATGCAGACAAAAACAGCCGTTTGAAATTTCAAAGTCGATTATTTGTTCAGCAAGCATTGATCACGTAAAAGAAGTTATTTTATAAATCCTTGGCGAATGTTTTAGATAATTTTAGTAGCAGTTCTGTTGTAGTATCTGTTCTAAGCTTCTGTGCATTGTGATTGCATCAACTTATTCCACTTCTTTATAAGGCGATTGAATTCAGTAACTATAATTAAATGAGTAGAGTAAGTGTAATTATTAGACGTAGAACTGTTATTTCATCAATCAGTCGAAAACTCATCGGGTTTGCCACAGTTTTAATAAGTTCCTTAGCATACTGGTGTCTTAAATGGGTTGAAGGTGTAGATCTGATCCTCCCTCTTATCGCTTCTAAACTTCTCCAGAGCGACACTTAACCTCGACTCACTTACACTGCCATGTACTGATTTTAACTCACTTTAAAATAATAATGTCTAAAGTTGTAGTACAGTTGTATTATTAACAAAACTTCTGAACTGTCAGTAGCGAAACAGTACTGTCCATAACCATGCCACTCCCATGTCCAAAGTTTAGGTATTCTTTGTAATTATGAAAAAAAAAAATGAGTTTATGTGTCGATTTTTCTCAAATTTGGTTTCGATTAGACCATAGGTTCCCAAAGTTGGCGGCACCGCCCCCCCCCCCCCCAGTGGGCGCTGAAGACTTCTAGGGGGGCTATAGTGGGATCAGAAGCATTTGGGGCGGTCTAGGGGTCGGTGGCTCTTTATAGAAGAAATGAATAATATATATTTAAAAATTAATTATTTTCGTGATTTTGCGATTAGATAATCATTTAAAATTTAAATATTGCATTTTAATTCATTTTATGCCCGTCTTACACGATCAATTTTCTATTTCAATTATTTAATCATTTGAAAATTTACCATGTCAGATAGAAATAGATGTCAATTTTCTATGTCAATGAGAAAATAGAGCATGTATACAGGGTGTTCGGGATAAATTTGACATATTTATAATTAATTATATTTTTCCGTAAGTTACATGTATTAACACACACTTCTCTTCATTTAAGTTTGGACCCTTCTTCATTCATATACAAGATGTCAGAAAGGATGGATAGCTGGAACCCACCTGAATCATGGAAGAGAATAACTTGTATCATGATGATTCGTGCCCGCCATCAAAATAAGGATATTACGACTGCTGCCCAATGCTCCCTGAATACAGTAAAAACAATCAGGCATGAACTAGAGACTTGCAATGGTGACTACGAGGATGTAGCAAGAAGAAAGATCCCTAGCAGACGATCTGATTGCGTTCGTACAGCAGAATTCCTCGCAAATCTGCAGGAACAGGTGTTGAAGAACCCTGGCATTGGAATTCGGGCTTTGTTCGTGGAGTTGCTAACTGTAGTCAAGCCCTGGATAACAAGGGTAGCCAATGGTAGGCCGTATGTATGGCAGCAGGATTCGGCCCCTTGCCACACCTCTGGGAAAAGTCAAAAATGGTTGTCTGAAAATTTCTACGACTTCACCAGTCCAAATGTTTGGCCTCCAAACTCCCCAGACCTTAACCCCATGGATTATTTTGTATGGGGCGCAGTTGAAAAAGACACCAATCGCACTTCCAGTAATACAAAAGCCCAGTTAATGGATAAAATTAAAACAGTTTTTGCGGCCCTTCCCAGGGAGACTGTAGCATCAGCTTATTCGAAGTTCCGAAGCAGAATTGAAGCTGTGATCGATGCTAATGGTGGTTATTTTGAGTAAATCTTGTTGATAGTATTGTAATTAACTCTGCCTGTAATGTTTTTTTGTCAATTCATTAAATTTAATAGATACAAAGAAGATTTTCTTTTTCCTTACGAAACTGTCAAATTTATCCCGAACACCCTGTATATGTGGGTATAATAGGTTATGTTTACAGTAGCAAATATATTCAAATCATTGTGCGATTATTTGAAGACATGCCAATTTTCCATTCAACTCGATGAATCAATTCTCCCAAATAATGAACCACTACTCTTATCATACGTACGATTCATAAAAGAAGAAAAAGTTTGTCAAGAATTATTATTTACTAAAAACTTGGAAGCGGATACAAAGGGAGAATCTATGTTTAATATCATGAATAAGTTTTTTCAAGAGAAAGACATTCCTATTCGTAATATTTTGTCTGCTGCTACTGATGCTGCTCCAGCAATGACAGGGCGCCACAAGGGTTTCGTAGCGCATTTGAAACAAGCAGTACCAAATGTACTCGCTATACATTGTGTTCTTCATCGTCAACATTTGGTTGCGAAAAATTTAAGTGAACGCCTGCACACGTCGCTCCATTACGTTATTAGAGTAGTCAACAAGATTAGAAGCAATTCATTGAGTGACATATTGTTTAGCCAACTTTGTAGTGAAAACGATGAAGATTTCAATCGTTTGCTGCTTCACACAGAAGTTCGCTGGTTTTCAAAAGGTATTTGTCTGAATCGATTTTACAATTTGTTTGATTCAGTAATAGCGTTCCCAGAAAACAGAGACGACGGATTGCGGGTCAACCTGATTACATCCAAAAATGGCATCGCTTATTTGACAGACCTCTATAAAATATTTAATGAAGTCAATCTACAACTACAAGGTGATGAATTGAATTGAATTAAAACAAAACACGTTATTGCCGCTTTTGTAGGGAAACTTCTTCTGTTCAAGCGGAATATGGGCCGAGGGGAATATAGCCACTTGTCAAATTTATCAGCAGTGTCTCTCAAAAAGGAAGATTTACTTACATACTGCCAACACTTGAAGGTTCTCCATCCTGATTTCAATGAGCGATTCAAGGATATTCTAAACATGAATATACCAAATTGGGTTCTAGATCCTTTCTCACATGTAAGCACAGCAGAATCATCAAATTTAGAAGTGGAACTCATAGACCTCACAACAAATGAAGAACTAAAAATAAAATTCAAAACTGGATACCAAGAGTTCTGGCTTCAAAAATTAATACCGACACTGTACCCTGGATTACGGGAAATAGTGCAGAAATTTTTAATTGCATTTCCATCTTCTTATTTGGCTGAGCGTGGGTTTAGTGCTGTAGTGAATTTACTATCTAAGAAAAGGGACCGATTGCATATAACTGAGCGTGGCGATTTACGACTGTTTTTAACGAAAGTTGAACCCGATATTAACAAACTTTTAAAAATGCGCCAGGGTGATCCTTCACATTAATTTGTTATTTTTACTTTGTAAGTTCGAAATAAACCATCTAATACATTATTTGATAGTGTTTTAATTATTATAATAAGATTCTTACTAATGTAATGCAGTCTCTTAATATGCATTCCGAATTTTCATATTTAAACCATTGTATGAAACTTCACATTAATTTGTTATTTTTGCTTTGTATTTTTACTTTATAAGTTATAAATAAACAATTTTGTAATATATATATATAATGGTGTTTTTATTACAGTAAGATTCTTACTAATGTAATGCAATCTTTTAATTGTTTTCCACATTTTCTACAACAACCTTTCATTAAATATTTTCTAGAGGTCTGTCAAATAAGCGATGCCATTTTTGGATGTAATCAGGCTGACCCGCAATCCGTCGTCTCTGTTTTCTGGGAACGCTATTACTGAATCAAACAAATTGTAAAATCGATTCAGACAAATACCTTTTGAAAACCAGCGAACTTCTGTGTGAAGCAGCAAACGATTGAAATCTTCATCGTTTTCACTACAAAGTTGGCTAAACAATCTGTCACTCAATGAATTGCTTCTAATCTTGTTGACCACTCTAATAACGTAATGGAGCGACGTGTGCAGGCGTTCATTTAAACCATTGTATGAAACTGTGCATAATGGTATTCGAACATATATTTTACAATCTTTACATATGGGCTACGTTTCACCAAAATCGGTATAGCAATAACTGTGTTTAAGATGAAGCACATATTGGCCACTTCTTTTTAAAAATTTAACGGCATAAGCAGTAATGTATCATTAGTTGTTATTTACGTCAAAAATATCAAACGGCTTGAACGCGGAAAACTGTTATAATGGGGGCGTTACAAAATGTGTTGCAAAGTGGGTGGTGGCCCGAAAAAGTTTGGGAACCTATGGGTTAGACGATTTTTATTAGCAAATTAACACGATACATAATTCTACTACAAACAAAATAAATAACTGCCCACACGAAGTACGTAATCTACTAATAGTTGTAGATTTAGTTGCTGTAGTTATGAATGATGTTAGTTAATTTCTTGAGTAGTTTAGTGAAATTATTTTGTTTTCGCTTCATCGGGATAATTACATGAATAAACTAGAAAACAGTTAACAGCCGTAGTGAAAATATTTGAACATGAATAACAATGGAAAGCGTGCATTTGCTTAGGCAGTGCGCTCGTTCGTGGACTGCTGTAAATACGAGGGGGCCTGATGAATTAGTGAAGGCCAAACTTGATGTAAAATCATCTCTTGTTTTTTGTTGTACTGTACAGAATGTTTCATCATTTCAGCTGATTTTTTTGAACGCTTCTTGAGAAAAAACATAATCTATGTGGAACATTTTTATTTCTTGCCATACTACTTGGTATTTTGTTTCAATTGATTCCTTGAAGCGTTCTAATCAACATACCTCTCCAGATGTGCCTCTATGTTCTATATAGTGTAAAATCACAAATACAACTAATCTTCTTGACATCTTTTTTTTTTTTTTTTTAAGTGGCAGACGTGGAGGCTTAGGAAGTTTCAAGTAATTGTAGGTATTGTTGATTGGGTACAAGGCAACTTTTATGTTTTGTAGACGAATCAACCTTGCTATTTTGATCCTGACTGATTGTATATATGGGAAGATCACTGCTCCTCCAAAGTCTTGGTTTTTCCTATTCATCTGATTGTTTTGTAGGTTGATGTAGGATTTTACAAAACTCTTCAAGTCAGCACTTGAAATCAGTGCTGACACTGGCAACACATAGAGTTAAAACAACGCATCAAGTAGTATGCCAGCAAATAAAAATGTTCCACATAGATTGCTGTTTATTCTCAAGAGGCGTTCAAAGAATGATCTGAAATGATGAAACATCCTGTACAATGCAACAAAAAACGAGATGATTTTACATCAAATTTGATCTACACTAATTCATCACGTCCTCTCGTATTTACAGCAGTCCACGAACGAACACACTTCCTCAGCAAATGCACGCTTTCCATTGTTATTCATGTTCAGATATTTTCACGTCGGTTTATTAACCTGTTATTACATGTTTTCTCTAGTTTTTTAGTTTATTCATGTAATTATCCTCATGAAGCGAAACAAAAGAATTTCACTAAACTAGTCGAGAAATTAATAAAAATAGTTTCTTATTCTATGTGATACTTTATTTTTTGTCGAATAATACCGAGAATCATATTGCTAGCATGTCCTGTCTCCACAGAAACATATCCATTTATTAAATTGATATCTACATGACTTTACAGTTGTTGAACTGTGAAGTAGATTATAGTCTTAAACGATGACTACTGTTTATTTGTTTACTCTAGTAGAAAGATTTACTGGACATTCAACTTATATATATATATATATACATATATATATATATATATATACATATATATATATATATATATATACCCCTCTACAGCTGCAATAACCTCTTGATTCGAAGAAAAACCGCTGACCAGCGAGGAAGAGTTTTAGTTTTGGGAAGAGATAGAAGTCAGAGGGAGCCAAATCTGGGGAAAAGGGTGGATGTTCCAACAATTCATAGTGCAGATCCCTTGTTTTCCCATTGCCAAAACACCTTTGTGGGCAGGTGCATTGTCCTGATGAAAGATGATTTTTTTTTCTGCAAACGGGATCTTTTCTCACGAATTTTTTCGTCTAGTCTGGTTAAAAGATAGGAATAATATTCCCCGGTTATTTTTTTACTCTTTTCAAGATAATTAATAAACAAAATGCCTTTAGCATCCCAAAACACCGATGCCATGACCTTTCCTGCTGATGGAACCGACTTTGTCTTCTTTGGTTCTTAACAACCGGCTTCTGTCCACTGCTTTGACTGCTGTTTGGATTCTGGTGTGTAATGGTGAATCCAAGTCCTATCCACAGTAAGAAATCGAATCACAAAATCAGTTTTATTCTTGTTAAAACACTCCAAGCACTGTTCAGAGATTTTCATGCGAGTGCGTTTTTAATCTGCTGTGAGCAAGCGCGACACCCATCTTGCGCAATTTTCGCTTTTTCATTTGCAATTCTTCATGCAAAATATATCCTACACGTTCTTTTGAAATGCCTATAGTCTCAGCAATTTCACGCACTTCGACTCGCCGGTCATCCAGTACCATATCGTGCACTTGATCAATGATTTCTGGTGGTGGTACACTTTTTGGACGTCCTTTGCTTGGAACTTCTTCAAGGCTGGTACGGCCCGGTTTAAACTCGGCAGCCCATTTCTGAATTGGCGAAAACGAAGGAGAAGAGTGCCCATAAATTTTTATGAACTTCGAATGAATTTCTTTTGGCGTTAAACCTTCTTTTACAGAGAATTTTATAACCGCACGATACTCAATTTTATCCATTTCAAGGGATACAGACAACACTTTTGCTTCAGACAGCTGTATAAAACAAACTACTTGATATAGAATGACTTGCAATTTCACATGGATGCTTATGACAGATGTACCAACTTAGAAAAAAAATCTTGCAGATAGTGTTGCCGTCTATGGTCAAGGCCGAGAACGGTTTAGACTGCCCTCGTGTATATATATACATACACACACACACACATATATATACATGCACACGCATATACAGTATATATATATATATATATATATATATATATATATATATATATATATATATATATATATATATATATATATATATATATATATGAGAATATATATATATTCTCATGAATTATTGTTTTTAGTGGTGCAAAAAAAAAAAATACTGTTATTAACGAGAGTTCAATATATTGGATGCGTTTGAAGGTTATCCATTTTATGCTAGGTCTCTGTTAGGTTTATATATAAAAAGACGAATTCTTATGTGGTTCTTAATTTGCTCTATTTAGAGCAATAAAGAAGTTGAATCTATCGCCAACAGTTTTCCGCTCTTCCAGTTTGAATATGGATAAACCTTAGGTTATGTTTGAACCTAATATTTTCATACCCTAGCTTAATTTTTAACTTTCACAAATGTGAAAAGTGATTTTTTTTCTCCTCTCTTGTAAATGAATCTGTGTAAGCACTCTTCTAATTTGAGCGTGGAGAATAGGTGATCTGAGTATGAGAAACAGAATATTCTGAACTAACAATTTTGACATTTTTAAGTGTGCCAGTTTTATGGTTTTAAAATATAAGAACCAATGTGGACATTCCCCCCCCCCCCCCACACACACACAAATGACTAAGGACAGATAATTGGGGAAGGGGTCGTCGCTTAGCGCATTTTTTAAAAAAATAGCATTCCGACTTACGAAAGGTTAGAAACATCATTGTAGTTCCCTGGAGGAACTAGGATTTGATTTATCCGGAAGGCCTCTGAGACCAAACATGTTCTATTCAAGCCATTTCAGATTCTCCATCACCCCACACTCAAATAAGTGTAGTGGTTTCACATGAACGAAACTCATCTTTCATAAAACTTCCCTGTAGCAGCGAAATTAAAACTATAGCCCTTTATAACAGGTAGAGATGTTGTCTACTCGGATCTCCATATTTTGTTTTCAAAATCTAACATTGAACTCCCCACCCACCTTAGAAGTGTTAAAATAAATCCGCTGACGCATTTTATTCCCCAAAAGGATGCAAGCGAGGCTGTTTACCCCTAACTTTTCTGAGGGCTGTCACTGACAGTTGGCCAAAGGCTATCTACGATTTTAGTAGGCATCTGGGAGGAGAATACCATAGAAGTGCTGATTACTTTTAAATTTTGTTCCGTACTTGTAGATTGATTTTAAATTCTGCCATAAGCCCAACATGGGCGAGCCAAAGACTCACTATCTCAATTCCCATGTGGTCTACAGCATAGTGGTAGACTACAACAAGCAAATATTTCGATAAACGTTCAGAAAACAGCACCGAAAAGGTATTTCTTTAAAAAAAGTAAAACCTTACTGCCATTAGCCCACAATGGGCAAACTATTATTATTATCATCATCATCATCACGAACCATGGGCTCACTGCCCGTTGTTGTCCGACGCCTCCTCCAATATCTTCTTCCACCTTTTTTTGTCAAGTGCACAGTGTCGCAGTTTCTGTACACCCATTCCACACCAGTCCTTTATGTCCTCTATCCATTCCCTGTATGGTCTACCTCTTCTGTTTACACCATCCATAATACCAATCATGAATGTCTTTATCTTCCGGTCCTCACTCATTCTGCAGATGTGTCCAAATAATTGCCGCTTCCGTTTTATAATCTTTTGCATTAGATTCTCCTTTGGGCAAACTATGTGCTTAATAATTATCCTTAATTCAACAGGTTCTTTGCAGATCCGATAAAGGGATAAGGGACCACAGTTCCAGTTTCATCGTGCCACAACAGCTATCAGTAAGGTAGCTGTTGTTGTATCATATATTGCAAATCAGTAAAATATAGCAAGGTTATCTCAAGCGTTTTTTCTCATTTACAGAAAAGTAAAGCATCGCAGGAATTTAGAGACCAAAATTGTCTCAAAGAAGTTTGAGTTCTTTTCAGAAAGCAAGAAATAAGGTACGCATTCAGAAAGCAAAAAATAAACAATGTGCATAAAAATGCAAATTTCATATTCAGTGTAATATTTAAAGGAACATAAAAAAGGGGAAAAAACCATTTCGGTTGTCTCTTGCAAATATCCGAAAATTAAATACATAATCGCTTCTCCGAAAAAATTTTTTCTCATAGACTGTTGACTGTGAACATTATCGAATGAGTGCATTATTCTTATGAATTATATCAATTAAATTTCCTCTAGAATGTTGATCGTATACTGTAACGAAAATTAACTCATTCATGGTCTTTTTCAGCTTCCGTATTAATATAATAAACATTGCAGTATAAATTGATATCGCAATGCACGTGTATAAATTATAACAGTTTTCATTCCATTTATTGAGAGCCTTCTCAAAGTATTATTTTTTTTACAAACACGCTACTCTGCTTTATTACAATAGCAGAAAAATATCCCGAAGTGCTCATATCGATTGCAGACCAAAATATCACACAGAAGGAATACAGCTCGGAATCTATGCTGTGCTTGCCTCTATGAAACACATCAGAAAGCGCATGTGGAAGGCTGAGAGAACAATTTACATATATTATGTACGAACATGTTCCCACTGACCATTGGTTTAAGCATCAATAAAAACTATTCGAAAAACCGTACTACCGATGAAGGCACAGTTTTACTGTGTATAGATTCAGGAGCGCGTAGTTAACAACAAAATAATAAGTTTTAAAAGAGGTATACCGTGAGTAGACATATCGATACAAAATTAATAACGGAAAAAACTCACGTACAAAGTTTATTTAATAGTATAAATTGTTTAATTTGAGCTTAATGTACTGAAGATGCTTGTGACACACAGGCGAAAATTACACTATTAAATAATCTTTGTACGTGAGTTTTTTCCGTTATTAATTTTGTATCAACAAAATAATAATAATAAATAAAAATTGCATAGCTATTAAGACATACTGCCGTCCGCGTCGATTTTTACGAATTCATATTTGATCAGGAGCGAAACTATTCGCACTTCGTTTCTCAGCTGAGTGACGTAAACCAAATATTAAAGGAATAATAAAAGCGAGTGTAGTAGCGCCGCCCGAACAATGGCATGCCATTTGATAGTAAAGATGAGTTAGAGTGTGTTTTATGTAGCAAGGACCGACTACCTTTTAACTGCACGTGAGTTAGCTGGTTTCATATAAATATCACAGATGTCCCGTTTTCCGCAAAACAGACAAGCTTATCAAAAATGTGTGCAATTAAGACACTGGCTTCATGGCCTTGCTTGTTAACAGAGAATAGTTAACCACCACAAAAGCTGTGTTGTTTCCGTTAAAAACGACGGTAAATATTTTATTTAAGCAGGTATCCTATTAGCACATACATGGAGTAAAGTTTTCCATCTTGTTGATAAAAGCAAATACAGATACTTCAACCACTTATCAAGAAAGTGATTTTGTTTCTGAGTTGTTTGAAGATAACATTGAAGCTGAAAAAAAAAAATTAAGGTTTTGAATGATGAGTAAGTTACATACGTGACAAATTTATGTCGAGTTTCACCGTTAAAAGTATTCCATAGAGAATTATTTTGTACAAAGAGGCGATTTCAATTATGTAATCTCAAGCTAGGTTACCAAATGAGGACTTGAGACTCGCAAAAAATTAAGAAAAGGTGTCAACTAGATCATAGGCTATATGTTTGGATCTGAATGAATTCCTATAAGACATTTATTTAAGAAGGAAATTTGCATATTTAATTCCAAGAAAGGATTTTACGGAATGATTCTTTAATTTTCAGAAAACGTCTTTTCTCCAAGAAGGTAATCCTTGAATCTGTATTTCCTCCTTGGAAATAGGCTAGAATCTTTGCTATCCTAAGTAACAGAATATGCATCTCATAGCCAGAGTTTAGCGTATATCAGAGCAACAAACGCTTTACTTTTTCCATGGCCATTGGAGGAAAGCCTATGGCTGGTCAGTGAAATGTATTTTGGTGCATTGGATGGTAAATAATGATATTCAGAAAGTAGAATGATCTTGGTGATTACTGAATCCCCCCCCCCCGTTGTGTTATTTGGGAATGTTTGTAAGTCAACCACAAGGAGACACCACAATATTTTTTTATGCATATCACGTGCCATTTGTTATTCATCAGCGTAAATTATAACTTTGCTAATCAGTTTTACATAGATTTCGAAATGTAGTTTTAGTAAACTTTATGCAATGATGATGTGAGATTATTTCAGCGTTGTTCAAACTGTGGATCGCAAAACCAATTTAGTGGGTTGTTATCATCATTTTTTTAAATGAAATAGAATAGATAATAGAGTGGATTTTGTCTTGCTTGAAAACACTTTAATTTGATTTTGTACATTCAATGGAACCTCCGTAGCTCAGTCAGTACAGACGAAGCCCTTTGGTCGGAAAGACCTGGGTTCGATTCCCGTCCATGACGTGAGGAACCTTTATCTGGTCTCTTTCGACTAAAGGTGAGTTAGCCGGTCACATACTGGCCCTCATACAGTGGGGTCCCCTGTAACTCGGGTTTTTCATCCCTCAAAACAGGCAAACCAATCCGGTGAACACACACACACACGGCAAGGAAGGCAACGGGAAACCACTTTGCCTCATAATCATCCTCCTGGTATAGTAGCGTATTGCTGCCCCATAAGGCTGAAGGGAATAGACACATTTAACTATACTAAAAGTAACTATAAAATACAAATGGACGCCACAACCGTCATATTAATTAAAATATTTCCTAATTTATGTTTTTGTATTATTTACTTTGAGTTTTTCTTTTTCTATTTGTACTTAGATATTAATAAAATTATATCAAATATTAACTATGTTACATTTTTGTTTATAGGTTATTATATGTAGTAAGGCACATATTGTTTCTTGAAACTTGTCTCATTTTATGTGTATATATATATATATATATATATATATATATATATATATATATATATATATATATATATATATATATATATATATATATACAGTAGCGAACAAATTAATCCAAACAAACTGAATTTTCGTCAAGTTTTTGGCTTGCTTTTTGTTTCAGTTCACAATACTTTTGGTTTACTATTCTCGGTTTTGGTTTTAGTTTTAGTTCACTATTTTGATTGAGTGCTGCGTGTATTAACTGTCTCTACGATGTTTATTAATAGTGTAAACCAGTTGGCATTCTTGGTGTTTTATTCATTTTTTTTGCGTAGATATAAAATGGATACATCTCCAAGAAAGCGTTAAAAAATATGCACTTCTCAGCACACATTCATGACTCGAAGATAAATTGCCAATGAGGTTTGAGTACTATTAATGCCATTTTAAAGAGGTTTAAGGAGACAGGTATCTTTTCTTTTGACAGAAAAGGAAAATGTGGGCGAAAATGGAAGACTACAAGATCGTTTACTAGTTAGGAAAAGCAAAATGAATCCAAGATTGTCTGCTATAGACTTAAATAGAGATTTGGCAGTGGGATTAATGTTCCTGACATGACTCTCTGTCGAAGATTGTCGGAAGCAGGGAGGACTACCCACAGACCAAACAAGAAACAGCTGTTGATCAAGGCTATGCAGAAAGCAAAAGTGTACAAAGATTGGACTATTGAGAAGTGGAAGAAGGTCATATTCTCAGATGAGAGCAATTTCTTTGTCCAAGGAGAGCGAATACCCTATATTCGTAAATTAGCGGCTGAGAAGACTTCTCCTGCCCACCTTCAACAAGCTTCTAAACACCAAACTAATAAGATGTTCTTGAATTGTTGTCCAGGATCAATTGACTGTTGACGGTATGATGAAAAGTGACAATACATAAAAATATTAGAGAAAATAATGGTCCTACAAAACAAAAACCTCATCTTCCAACAGGATCTCGCTCCATGCGAAACTTCAAAAAAAAAAGTGAAAGAGTTTCTCAAAAATCACAACATCCAATTGCTTCAGTGGCCATGTAACTCTCCTGACATTAACCCAATAGAAAATTTGTGGGAAATAGTGAAAAAGAGACTTGGAAAATTAAATTGTGATACAAAGGATAACTTAATAAAATCGGTTATAAAAGTATAGTTTCCAGATGCAGAAATAAGAAAAATGTGTTCAACGTTGGTAGAGTTCATACGTAACTGAACTTATTAGGATCATAGGAACACATATAAATTATTAGGTAAAGTTGGAGTTTAAATTTTGTACTTATTTTCTTTCGGAATTAAATTTTTTCATTAAAATGTGAGCATTCGGATTAATTTGATCGCTACTGTGCACGCACACACACAATCGAGATAAATTATGAACTATGCATGTCATGATAGCATTTCTTAGTTGAAATTAGTACTTAGCACAACGTGTCGTTATCTTGTAGAGTTTGACTAAGTGAATTGCTTGTGTTCATAAAGATCTTATGTTTGAGTATCGCATATACTTTGCTGCTTATAGGCTTAAAAGGTCTCAAGTCGCTGAATCCCCCCCCCCCCCCCCCCCGCCGTAACTCCAGGGCGAAAAAGGTTGCAAATCTCTAGCACAATAATACATGACGTTGGTTAACAAGCGAATCGACGGTCTTAAAGGTGATGAAAATCATTTATTAATTGATTTCCATCATCTTTATTTATTATGAATTTATTAGTCATCTACCTAAAAACTTGGCTAAACATCCATGCCACATCGGGATTCAAAATCAACCAACCAATTCGCCGGCATGTTGACAGAGTGGTTAGCGTATCCACTCTCCAAGCAACAGGCCGCAAGTTTGAATCTTGCTATGGGCATGGATATTTGTGATTGTCTTTAGGTGGGAGATGAATTTCATCACCCGGTGTGAGACCACCGCTCTAGAGCAGGGTTTCCGAGCTATATAAAAAATGAAGCAAATATATATATATATAAAATCAATAAAAATAGGGAAAATCATATTTTTATTTACTTTACGAATATATTATAAGTTTAAAATTATACCTTTCGTGGGTGAGAGTCACATAAAAAATAATTGGTTGCATAACACCGACATTATTTACCCGAGCTGGTATCTTATGTAACAGAAGATGCATTCCTAGTTTGAATTTCAGTCAAGACTAAGTTAGCTAATCTTAAATGTGGTTTGTAACCCCAGCAATTTAGGTTCTAACCTCCCTCAAAACAGGAAAAAAACAGACGCTGAACAAATACAATTCTGAACTATAACATCTTCGAATTAGACAGTCATCTTATCAAAAACTGGATTTATAAATCCCAACCACAAAAAGCCTCTGGATCGTACATTAGTAGGGTGGATTGCTAAGAATTAGATAATTCGTATATTTTTTTTCAAGCCACTGCAGGTCATTAACCAGCGAGATGCATTTTTCTCATCGAGTAACGAAAATCTATTACCTAAGAACTTTCACACAAATCCATGACACCATGGATATAATAATCTTAAATGTGGTTTGTAACCTCAACCCCCCCCCCCCCATGCTGTTGGTTGGAGAGCAATTAACTGTTCATTCTGCCAACTAGGCAACGAATTTGTTATTAACTGTAAAGAGATCATGGCCTAAGGAGGATGATTGTATATTGCTCACTCTAGAGATTATAAATTCCGTTCGTGATGGTTTAGAATGCGAAATACAGGTGACCCTCGTATAACGCGGATGTTAAGTTCCATAGAAATGTCGAGTTATATAAATTGCGTTATGCGAGACTCAGATCACATAGAAAAAGTAGAGTTATGTTCCGAAATCGTTTTTTTTTTGTTGTTGAAATTATATAGACAACAATGACATATCAAATAAAAATATTTTTATTTAATTCAGTTAATTCATGTAAATTAAGAAAACATATAAACTATGAAACAATTCATAGCATAAAATTATAAATTTACAAGTTGTGCGTAAACTTCATTGCACATAATGCAAACATGTTTTAGGCAAAATAAAAATAATGTGCATATTTTAATCGTCATCGCTGTCTTCAAAAATAACATTTCGTAGATGTTCTTAATTTATGAGTGGTCGGACGTCGTCAT
Organism: Typopeltis vanoorti; assembly: GCF_054136105.1. Lineage (NCBI taxonomy): Eukaryota > Metazoa > Arthropoda > Arachnida > Uropygi > Thelyphonidae > Typopeltis > Typopeltis vanoorti. The sequence continues at coordinate 35,837,793 of NC_143553.1, forward strand.
TACTTGAAATCTCTTGGACATCATTTGTATAATTCTCATTGCATACTTCGGCTGGTTTAGTTATCAAGAAGTCAGTAATAAGACCTTGCTTACCACTATGCTGCAATTTTTTTTATTAATTTCATAATATGGAGCTAAACAAATATCCAATTGTTTCGTGAATTGTCTCGCTTCATTGAGGGATCATTTTCCGTAAAATGACTTCCTAACTTTCTTTTCAAGTTCAATCCTTCTGCTAATTTCTTTAAACTGAATTGTTTAACGGATCTTTCATTTTTCGAAATATAGGTGCTCGGATTCATCCGCATTGAACACCTGGTCTGCACTATAACCACATTCTTCAATGACTTTTAAAGTTTTCCTGGGTATATCCCGGAAGCTTCTACGTCTGTTGATGCTGATTCTCCCTGGATTTTAAGATTATGCAAAGAAAACCGCTATCTAAAGTTTTCGAACCAATCCTTATTGACACAAAATCCAAAGAGCTTTCTTCTGAAGAATCTTAATCAAGTTCTTTTAAATGTTTATAAATTTTGAGAGCTTTTTGTTAAATAAGATTTCCATCCAACGGAATTTTCTTTTGAGTGCAATCTTCTATCCAAATCATTAGAGATTTCTCCATTTTTTATTTTATTATTATTTTTTTTTTTTGCCATTAGAATATCGGGAACACGAGCAATGCCCTTTGCACTTACCGTTGATCTTGCAATAACACTTTCTCGGATTTTATGTTCATTTTGTTTGATGGTTCGAATTGTTGATTAATTTAAATTCAAAGTCCTTGCAGCAACTGCTGGTTGTTCTCCATTTTTCAACCGATCTAAGATTTTAATTTTTTCTTCGAGTAATGAATTCTTTTCAATGTTGGTTTTTTCCCTTTCGTTGCAGTTTTCGTGACCATTAGTATAAAATTATTTTTTTTTACATAAAAAAGCATTACATATTGTATGTAATTCACCAGAAAATAAAATGCTCAGCTTGAGATTAACAACTTATGATTTTAATGCGCTTTCCTGGCAGAAACGAAGACAATTTTAAACAATAAACACTTTATACGGTAAACAATTGACGTGCATGCGTGCTTAAGGGTATTTCCGAAAATATTCACCCAAAATTAAGTCGATATTGAATACCACATTATTTCTTAGCTGAATAAGAAACTATAAATTAAAAACTATAAAAACTTATAAATTCACTACTTCTAACTACATGCGCGATACGGATAGACGCAAATTTACGAAGATAAAAATTTGATTTTTAAGTCGCGCGGTCAGTGGCGGCTTGTATGTACATAAGTACTGCGACACTGCAGCACCCCCAAGGGAAAAACGAAAAAATTAAATTTTGTTTGTGTTTATAAATAACAATGCTGACAACATTATATAAATGCAATACAATATGTTAAAAGTTACAGCTTATGTTTCGACATTGATTGAATAGTTAATAATTGGAGTTGTTCGATTAACGCTTTAGATTACGAAACAAATGCACTGCGATCTAACGCAGTGTCGGAATTACCACGTTCGGCCAATTGCAGCTAGACTCGCCGATATTCGTTTGCACTTGTTGTACATAACAAGTGAATCCGACACTGCTCAAGGAGCAGTGTCGCTACAGATAAATTGCATGCGCGCATTGTTTCTGTGAGATACGAAACTTTTATTATTGGTGTGTGTTCGTGGCGAGAGTGAAATATTTTTAATAAAGAAATTTTTTAATACGTAAATTTATTTTTTAATAAATTGGTTACTGATTAGGGAAAAAAAAATTATTTTTATTTAGTATATGCAGCAACCCCCCCACCACTTAAAATTTTCACCGGCCGCCACTGCGCGCAGTGAAAATTTTATATGAAAAGATGAAGGGTTACTACAATTTGTAGACCGCGTTGTATAAGTACCGCGTTAAACAAGGGTTACTACAATTTGTAAACCGCGTTATATGAGGGTTATCTGTACTGTATTTTGGACTGCTCGAACTACAATTAAGGTGATGATAAAGAAATTATTTGATTCGGAATAACATGTGATATTATGATACTGTTGCTACTAATCTGCTAGGTTTTCAGATTATATGAGCGATAGCCTTTGATTATTGCTTATTATGCAGGGCATTTGCTCATTCAGCATGTGCTGTCTGTTAATGATATACACTATCTGATCAAAAATTTCCTACATCCCTTCATAGTAGTGGATATGGCTATATACACCACAACATGGCTCATCAGATATAAATGGAAGCACTGTCTTGCAATCTTCACAGAAAATATTAACAGTGAAATGAACTGTACCGAAGGGCTCAGTGACGTTTGACTACGCACTGTCATAGGATACCACCTTTGCAGCAACTCATTTCGGGAAATTTTTGCCCAGTTGATGTCTCGATCAACTTGTTGTGAAATGAAAACTCTTAGCGGCAATAATAGCACAGTCACAATCTGGAAGCGCATGTCATAAAGCTATCTTCTGTTCTCTGTAAGCAACACCAGTACCACAACTCTGTCGAGAGCTAATGACATGGGCTTCCATAGCCGCGCAACCTCACGCAATCCTAACATTAGTAAGGGCAACCTCAAGTGTCTGGTGGAATTGTGTAAAGCTCGTCATCATTGGACTGGAGCAGCGGAAACACTTTCGCTGGAGTGATGAATCAGGCTTCATTATCTGGCAATCTGACGGACGAGTCTGAGTTTGTGCGGAAGCCAGGAGAGCCCTACCAGCCCGAATGTGTTGTGCCATCTGTGAAGTTTCGTGGAGCTGGCATCATGGTCTAGGGATGTTTTTCATGGTTCAGGCTGAGTTCCCTGGTTCCAGTCATTTTTAATTCTGCGGCCTATAATGACATTCTAGACAATTCTGCACTTCCAACTTTATGGCAGAAACAGTTCGCTGAATGCCCTTTCCTGTTATCAACACGACAATAATGCCCCATCCACAAAGCGAGATCTGTGCAGGAATGGTTTGATGAGATGGGTACTGAAGAACTTGACTGGCCTTCATTCGAAACTGATTGTGTGTCAGGCCGAATTGTCCGACATCAGTGACTTGACCTCATTAATACTCTTCCGTAAGGATGGAAGGGAATTTCCACCCAAATTCTAGTTGAAAGCCTTCCCAGAAGATTGAAGGCTGTTATAGCAGCACAGAGTGAACCATTAATATTAATATCTTTCATATTAGAGTGAGAGTTGGGATGAGCAGGCGTATTTATATTTTTGATCAGATAGTGGAGGACTAGTTTGAAACGATATGATGAAACGATATATATGATGCAAACATAACTCATGTTTATATATACCTGACAGGTCTCAAGACCTATAGCATGATATCAGTGCTGCTGCATATGTGCAAGAAGGTAATGAGAAATCTGCTATGGTTATTTTGAATAGTTCAAAATTATTGACTTTGAGGAAGATAGCATGAAGGATGCTGTTCTATACAAAGGTGGATGGAATGAAAGTGGAGGAAGCGAAGATGGTTCAATGAGTTTTGAATTGGACGTAAATGTGTGTTGACCAGCAGTTTTTCTTATTTTGGAAGAAAAATAGTGGCCAGTTCAACAGAGCATTCTTCATATCGATCACCGATATTTCCATCATGCAACACACACACATAGAAAGGTCCTGTACTCAGTTTTCTCAGTATATATATATATTCTGATCTTTCCATCACCAGTGTACAACTGGAATGTGGATTCATTGAATGAGACAATGTTTTTTCATATTTCAAGTGACCGTTTTGCTGTTAATTTGACCACTATATATGTTTTGTGCTGACCAAAGTTAAGTATAACAGGATCGTTACTGTGACGTTGCGTTTTGGATCATAAGTTGCACGAAGTCGTTGTAGCATGTCTTTCCGATTGTGCAATTTTTCCCCTTTTTTTTTTTTTTTTTTTTTTTTTTTTTTTTTTTTTTTTTTTGACGGACAGTTTTCCTGACCCCAGAAAGTTTGTTTGACGTGTAGTTTTGCTACCTGTGGACGGGGTGCATTCAGCTGAAAACAAGAAATTTAGATATACTCAAGACTGCAGGATTGGGGGTGGTAGAAACTCTTCTTTTATTAAATGCTTTTCCTTTTCCCTGTAGTTTTACTCAACATAACACGGATTTCCCTAAGAAATCCATGTTATTCTGTTTGTGTCCTAACCATGTATATCTTGACGTGTAAACCTCTGTTTACACGTCAGTAAATACATGGAATTCGGTTTCAATGGTTAGGTTTTTCGTCAATTGTCAACCACCACTCCTTGACCTGAATTCAGCCTCTCCTAACATGGAATACAGACGCTGTTTGCAGCCGATTCACCGAATATAGTCGCTGCTTGAGATCGCCATATCTGGCTACCCTCACATAGTTACCGGGCTGTGGCTGCTACCAGTTTACAGTAGCTTCTTGGAGCCATAACTGAGAGTTGGGTGTCCAGTGAGAACCAATCCATCTGGACCACAATTACGTGCGACCGTCCAAGTGGAGAGGTACTATCTCTCCTCGACACCTCATACACCCAAGAAAGATGACTGCGATGGTTTGGCCATGTGACGAGAATGGGAACAGATAGATTACCATCCAAAGCCCTGAATACAACGATGGAAGGTAAAAGATCCATAGGGCGGCCCAGAATTAGATGGATAGACAAAATAAAAGAGGACCTGAAAACCAAATCATAACAAGCGACACCAAACTGGGCAGAACTGTTCTGACTCTCCAGGGACAGACAGAAGTGGAAAGAGTTCATTCGGCCTCATCATCATTCACATAGATGATGGAAGAGAGCAGAAGAAAAAAGAAATACATGGATGCGAACTGTCCATTGAAATTGAAATTATATTTGGATACTATTAGATAACATGGATATATATATATATATATATATATAGTGTTACATAGATTCTTCATTTGACAGATACCCGAACTATTGCTTGATGTAATGATACGCATAACGCTCAACGACATCTGATACATTTCAGACCCGAATAAGAAACCCACGCATAATGTGTTCATATGTAAGCATGAGACAGACCAGAAATGAAAGAAAGTTTATTTATTTATTTTTAAGCCACTAAAGAGACTTTATTATTATTAGTTACCAGTTCATTATGTGAGTTAGTCTCATGTAGTGGTAGGATTTTAATCCCTCAAAACAGAATAACCAGCCAGAAGAATGCACGCAATTTATAAAACAAAGTAATATACTCGTATGATACACAAAACAATATTGCTTCGACTATAGCTACAAATACAATAACCCTTCCCTCCAATTTATTATATACTGGAACCAAAAAATTGCATCCGTTTGTGCTGCTTCTGATTTTCTTTCTATTATTTACATTAATATTAACATACTGCACTTCTAGCTTTGTTAACATAAAAGGGTCAACTTGAAATCCTATTATAAATATCAACCTGAAATATCCTTTGGCTGTTCGTGTCTTGATTTTTTACTTTATAACTTCATTTAAGGCTTTCGTAAAGGGACCTCTGGACATAAATTGTCTACGTGAAACAAACCTGTTGATTCGATCTTTCATGTTTTTTCAAGCATGAAATCAATACGATTTTCCTCTAACAAAGGGCATTTTTTGTTAACGGAAAATTCGTTTTATTGACGTAGAAGCTTGTTATCCAGTGCCATAATCATATTTTCCATCGCTGTCTCTATATTCTTCATTTTTGGAAGTTGGTAATACAATTACAAAATATCGCAGTAGCCTAATGATTGTCATGTCGTACAGTGATGGAAGTTTGTTTTTTGGTTATTTTGTATCTATCCCTTGACTAGATAGAAGAGAACGTCTGCAATTTTTTCGGCATACTGTTATCTTCTCACAAACACACACAAAGTACGAAAATCCATTTAATAAATTTTGTAATTAGTTTTACACTTAGTCTTACGCGGATTTTATACTAATAATTCGCCGTAAGTACATGTGTCTTATGCTTAAATATATTTTTATGTGTAAATTGCGCGTGTTCTCCTGACCGGTTTACCTGGTTACGGAATGACACTTCCCCCCCCCCCCCCCGTAAAAAAAACCAAGCCAATTCACCTTCAGGTGAAAACATAAGGATTCTTCGAAACCGGGATTTTCAGCTAGACATTCAAAAAACCCGAGTCTTTCCATCTAAAGGACCTCGTCAAAACCTGCTGTGATACGAAGACTCACAAATATATTAACATAAACTGATATGAATGTTGTTTACATAGTCTTAAGACTATAATCCTTTTTAAAACGGCTAAACTTGCTTAATGACCAATTCATCACGGAACAGTGTGCAGTTTAACTACGTATAGCTCTCTCTCTCTCTATTCCTCTCCCTCGTGTTAAGCAACAATTCCAAGTTAGATTGCTACTTGAGAATTGGGCTACTTTTGCTTAACAGTAAAATCTCAGCTTGCGGTCATAAATTCATATTTATGGAATTCCACGAAAATGAAACTGCTATTCTTGTTTGTTTCTGTGTGTCATACCATACATAAATTAATATACTCGTGCGTTTTCGGAAAGGCAGCACTGCTTGATTTATCAATTGTATCTGATAAAGTATTTAAGTACCAAAGGGCTATCCACCTTACTGTCAACAGTTAGGCTTATACAGCGTATATGTATATATACACTATATAAACGACCGTGCCTTAGGAATACTGGTTTCTACTTTACGTACTCGGCATGACCTTTCACTCAAGGAATATACGGAAGTCACTGTATTTAGAGATATATTTTGCAACATGAAGAAACCGGAGCTACAGCAACTACACAGTTATTCTTCGTGACACCAATGAACTGTGGGCTACTCTATAACATTATTGATTTCTTTCTTGCGGTCCGCCTGCTGCTTGGATGTAGCTGTTTGTGGCAGTCTCCTTTAACAGCTAGGGTTCTGTGCAGTAGATTAAACATCCATTCAGGTGTACGTAAGAAAACCAACGTGGCATGACAGATGTATGTGACACACTTCGACAATACCATTTGTGTGCGAGACGACTGAAAGTAGAGCCACGTCACCGAAACAAATCATCTGACAAAGCGATTTCGATTATTTTTAATGAACTGATTTTTATTATAAAGTTAGCAGCCTGTATTTCAATTCATTTGAATATCTTATGTTTAATTTTCAATCGCATAACCAAATATGCGCTTGATGAAAATGTATGTTCACTTTTTAGAGTGTTAGAATCATCCATTCGAAGGGCGATTCTAATATGCATCTCCTTCCTATACAATACTGCGGTTGATGTCCTTAAAAATTCATCAGATGCATCCCAAAATACGTATGAGAAGAACGGGAAAATAGTGAAGAGCATAGCTTGATAAATAAAATAAGGAATAGTTCTGAATTTCTAGGAATGCTCAAGAGTGGCTTAAAAAAAACAGAATAGTTTAAATCTCTGCTATCCACCCTCATGATAAGAGAGGGAGGGCAAAGAATATGAAATCGAAATATCCATATTTTGTTAAGAATACGCGGAGACCAACTATTTGAATAACGATATTCTACATAAGAACTTAATTTGTTTTAGAGAGGCGAAACATTGGAGTGAATTTTCACAACTTTCGACGTAAAGAAAATCCTAACAGAATATTTATAAGGTTATTATTTAGATGTAAAGTCTTATACTAAAACTATTTAGGGTAAATTTATGTTTTCATAATTCTCATACTTCTTTTTTCACAATTTTGTGTTCGAAACTCGGCTGAGGAATAAGGAAGTCTACCAAATTTTCTCGTTACAGGAAATGGCTGAATGTAAATTAGGTAAAATGTCTACTTTTCTTCGAAACATCCATTGAAAGCAGTTATTTTACATCAGTGCCATTAAATATACTCATAAATTTTATTTTTAATGTCCTTCTTAAATGTTAGTTTATTTCAGTTTCTAAATGCATCACTATTTCTGCAATGCATTTAGAAATTAAAAGAAAAAAAATACTTAAAAAAAATCAAAAAAAATTAGAAACACCTGAGCATGCCCTTTTATCTAACGATGACTCTTCCTCCTCCCCTGTACACTTTTCCAAAGTAAGTTAAAAAACTCTACGGCTAATAAGCTAAATTTGTGGTTCTGAAGAAGAACTCTTTATCATTCAGCATGGACAATTTAAATATGCATTATATACCTAAAATGGATAGATGCCTTATTTGGTGCTGTGCAGTTGTGTCTTACTGAACGCGTCCTTTGTGTGTGTGTGCAAACAGCTGTTTTTTTAAATCATTATTGAATATTATCCTTTTAAAAATAAAAATAGGTTTATTATGTTGAATTTTTTCTTGACAATTATTCATAAGACTATTACACTTTTTTATAAAATCTTTATCAAGTAGCTTTATTTTTATCCTCCTACATGTTTCGCCAATCTGTTTCTATTGGCATCCTCAGGGAATACAAATCAGTAAGCACAAAATGAAGGTTACAGACTAGGTTATAACTGATGGTTCTAAATCATACAAAAATTGGTATTGTGCGTGACAATGTGCGTGTCTCGTTAACGTGATTTATTCGTGATGACTCATGACGTAATTGTTATGAAAGTTCATTTCTTTGATGTTTAATGATCTGACAAAAGTTTTCCAAATTTCTGGTAAAATTAGACCTTGATTCTTGTTTAGGTTTTCAGTTTTACGGGCGACTGTAGTTGCTTCTTTAAAGGTTCTTGAATGGTAGTTATCTTCTATGTATGGCATAAGGCTCTTATCCCACTCAATGTGATGGTTAGTAGAGGCAAAGTGGCATGAAAGGCCTGAAATGTCTTGTCTGTTATTTCTGACATATCCTATGTGTTCTTTCTTTCTCGTTTTTGCGTACCTTTTGTTTGGTGAACTCGTTGATCCTGTTCATTATGTTGAATTTTTTCTTGACAATTATTCATAAGACTATTACACTTTTTTATAAAATCTTTATCAAGTAGCTTTATTTTTATCCTCCTACATGTTTCGCAATCTCGAAGGTTTAAAATGCAAAAAAGCTAGGTATTTAAACCATCTGACTTTTTTAAAAAGATGTAGAGACAATAGCGTGATCCCAAAATTTCTTCGTTTGAAACAATTTTATAAAACTAGACAGGCCAACTTGATTTACCAACGAACTTCGTATGCTCTTCTTAGAGAAAGAATTTGCCATACGAGATTCATGCTTAGCAAAATAGACTCACAGTGCTATAATTTATTCACAGATATCGCTAATAATCTTGACGCTGAGACATGGCAACTATTAGACAATATGATTAACCACAGTTTTACCAAAACATTTAATCACAGCAAAAAGACACAAATTGATAAATTTAATTTACTGTATGATAATCATAACAACTGCAAACCTTCTCTACCAGATAAGCAAGTGATAATTAACCTATCTAAACACGTTTTAAGTAAACCTGAGATCTCTATCCTCAAAAAAGGTTTCAACTTTGCTTTAAAACCCACTGTCATTCCTAAAATAGAGTTCATCTGCAACTTAGAAAAAGCCTTCTCATTACTACCAGCTCCCACAGCTAATGATTTGCGATTAAAAAGCAGCATAATCCTTTCAGCTCAGTCAAGATCTCCTAACACCAACTCTAACCAAATGGAAAGAAGAACGCTTCTCAAATTAAGGAATAATAAAGATATCATCATACTCAAAGCCGACAAAGGTAATAATACAGTTATATTAAATACTTCAGATTATAAAGAAAAAATTAAAAATCTGTTATCTGATAGGTCTGTATATGAAGTTCTCATTAGAGATCCTACCACTAAAAATCATAATGACACCAATGAATTATTACGTGGAATGAATAATTGGCCTATAGAAATTATAAAAAAATTAAAATCTATGCACCCACTTACTCCTAGATTGTATGGTCTTCCAAAAATTCACAAAGAAGGTATTCCATTACGTCCAATAGTTGATGGAATCTATTCTCCCACTTACCAACTATCCAAGTATCTTGCGAAGATTTTACAACACATTCACGTCTCGGATACTTATATTAAAAACTCAAAACATTTTATAGATAAAATAAAAAACATCCCTATTTTTGAAGAGGATATACTAGCAAGCCTGGACATCACATCTCTGTTTACTAACATTCCAGTGGTTGAAGTCATCAACATCTTAGACAAATTGTTCCCAAGAAACATCACTACTTTGTTCAATCACTGTTTAACTTCTAACTATTTCATTTGGCAAGAAACGATCTACAAACAACTCACTGGATTAGCTATGGGTAGTCCCCTCTCACCTCCTTGTGCTGACTTATTCATGGAAGATCTAGAGAAAAAAATCTTAACCCAGATCTTTCCAAAACCGAAAATTTGGTACAGATATGTAGATGACATCTTTATCATTTGGGATCATACAAAAGAAGAACTAATGAATTACCTCAACCAAATCAATAGTTTCCACAATACCATCAAATTCACATTAGAAATGGAAAAAGATAAAAAACTGCCATTCCTTGACATTTTAATAAAGAAACAATCCAATAATAGTATCAACCTATCTGTATACAGAAAACCTACAAATACTGGACGTTACCTCCATTTCAACTCAGCTCATCACATAGCTCAGAAACTTAGCATTATCCATAGTCTCAAGAAAAGAGCTATACAGTATACGACAGACAAGGATGACCTACTAACAGAATTAACCACAATATCCAGAGAACTTTCTTTAAATGGTTACCCTAAAAGACTCTATAACAAGATTCTATTTACTGATATACCACATCGACAACGTGATGACGTCCAATACATCAGTACAATTACAATTCCTTTTGTCAACAACCTTTCCAAAAAATTAGCTAACCTTTTAAAACCATACAAGATCAGAGTGGCATTCAAACCAATCAACACTATTCGGAAATTTTTAAGATCACCGAAAGATCCTCACCCATTCTACAAATACTCTGGAGTATAATATAATATTCCTTGCTCATGTGGTATTAGTTACGTAGGTCAGACATCTAGAAGCTTCGAAACGAGAAAGAAAGAACACATAGGATATGTCAGAAATAACAGACAAGACATTTCAGGCCTTTCATGCCACTTTGCCTCTACTAACCATCACATTGAGTGGGATAAGAGCCTTATGCCATACATAGAAGATAACTACCATTCAAGAACCTTTAAAGAAGCAGCTACAGTCGCCCGTAAAACTGAAAACCTAAACAAGAATCAAGGTCTAATTTTACCAGAAATTTGGAAAACTTTTGTCAGATCATTAAACATCAAAGAAATGAACTTTTATAACAATTACGTCATGAGTCATCACGAATAAATCACGTTAACGAGACACGCACATTGTCACGCACAATACCAATTTTTGTATGATTTAGAACCATCAGTTATAACCTAGTCTGTAACCTTCATTTTGTGCTTACTGATTTGTATTCCCTGAGGATGCCAATAGAAACAGATTGGCGAAACATGTAGGAGGATAAAAATAAAGCTACTTGATAAAGATTTTATAAAAAAGTGTAATAGTCTTATAAAAAAAGGTTTAGTTGTCGAGTCTACGAATGGTCTACTGGACTCAGCCTGAAATGAAGCGCCACTTAAACCTTTTCACTGTACGTAGGTTGAGCTGAGCTCTAGTTGAGAAATCCATTTGTCTGTTTACAGCTGTTAATTTTCTAGTAAAGTTAGGAAGATCGTCCTTATAGTATTCTTATTTTTCTGGAGATACACTCTAAGAATATTACTTTCTTCTCTTTATAGACAGTTAGTCATGACTGTCTAATTGCTGTTGAGGTTTGTATATGTATACATAAAAAAACCAATGTTCCTCATAAATAATCCAATTCACTACATCTCGAAAGTGAAAAGTAGCGAAATAAAAAAAAAATGTAAAAAAATATTCGTAGGGAAATTCTGATCTGTTTAAAGCAACTTGTCTGCATTTTAGGAAATTAATTTTTTTTTTCTAATTTCAAATATAAAATGAAAACATGTTGAATTTATAGTATGTACGAGCGATTTGAAATAATATATTTACGAATTTTTGAGTTTTGTAAGGTTCCTTTAAGTCATCCAGTTAATGTAGACGAATATCACTCAGTTTGCATTTCTTTAAATTCCTTTATAAATGTATTTTTGCATAAAACTACAGAAATAACATTGCTTTGTTCTCCTCAAGAAGAAATTGAAATTATTCAGAAGAAGAGAGACAAATGCCATTTGTGAAGACGGTATTTTTACATTAAAATCAACTTATTAGTAGGCGAGGACAGATCCTATGTAGTTGCGCATAGAGCTCTTTTTTTTTTTTTTTAATTGAAACATACGCAAGAGTTTTCTAAGGTGTGTGAGAGAGAAAATCAATAGAACTCAAGACATTCTTCAAAAGAAGAGAGAGGGGAGAGCTTTTATCACTCTATATAACGCTAACAAAAGGTTTTGACATTCTTTGGGGCTATGGATAACACACACACACACACACACACACACACACACACACACACACACACACACACACACACACACACTTCTTTGAATCGACACACAGGAATCAATACATTTAATTCTTTGAAAATTCGGTATATTGATTGAATGGCATACCCCATTGCTAAAGCACCTGATGTTTATTTTTTATGTTGAATTCATACACGTGATGTTGGTTGATCAACCTATAGTACATTAGTACCATATATGGGTAGTGGGTTGGAAAAGAAGAAAGTTGTTTACACATGATTTAAAATCTTGTATATTGTATTCCTTTGGAAATACATCAGGGGTAAGACTATTCCACAGTAAAGCAGTAGCAGAAATGAAGGAGGAGGAAAAGAAACTTGTTTTGTGGGTTTCAAGGTGTACTGTGAAGTACACCTTGAAACCCACAAAACTGGTAAGAGATGGGTCATTAATAAGTCTAATTGCTCTCCTCTGTATTGAGTCAAGCATTTTGAGGAAGGAGCTTTTAGGAGCCCCACTACAAATGTGAGAGCAGTATCCGATGGCTGGGCGAATTTGTGATTTGTGTTAGGTTAACAGCTGTTCAGAGATGAAGTAACGTCTTGAGCGAAAGAGAAATCCTAGTTTTTTGGAAGCTGAGGATACAGTGGTTGTGATGTGTTTATGTCAGGAGAGGCCTGATGTCATGGTAATTCCAAGAAGAAAAATTTCTGGAAATTTGAATATTATCAAAAATAATACTGGGTGAAAATGGTTCTTTTTGGTAAGATATAAGATAGAACTGGGTTTTACTAGCATTGAAATTGACGAGGTTATCTGAGCCCCATTGGACGATGGCTTGGAAATCAGAATTGAGAGTCATGGTAGTTGATGTTCTGCAAATTGAAGTGGGTTGTGTTGAGCAAGTTTATCAAATGAAAGGGAGGAGTGCAATGTTCTGTCATCTGCAGAACTGTGTATTGTGTTGGCGATCTACTGAAATAGGTAATTGATATACAGAAGGAAGAGGGTTGGTGAGAGAAAACAGAGCATTAGTTGGATGGTTGAGAGGATGAGGAACCGTCTACCATCACACAGAGTGTGCGTCCAGACAAAGCTGGCAATCCAACTGCAGACGTCCTGAGAAGTCTAAATGATGAGTGTTTGCTTACGAAACCTTTGTGCCAGAACCTTTGGAGATATCATGTGCAACCACTCGAGATTCACCAGATTTCTCCATGGTATTTGTCCAGAGATGGATAATATATGAAAGTAGATCTCCTGTTGATCGGCAGCGACGGAATCCATACTGGTGGTCGCTTAATAGCTGGATGCTTTCAAGGTACTGAAAGAGTTGGGAATTAATGATTTTCTCCATCACTTACTTTATATAAGGCTAAGGTGAGTGAGATAGGGCGTTAGTTAGATGACTGTGATTTGTCACCCTTCTTGGGAATGGGTTGAATATAGGCCAATTTCAAGGCTGTGGGATAAATATCTGTGGAGTAAGAGAGTATGTACACATTGCAGCTGCCCGACATTTTATGTTGGACAGCTGCAATGATTGGGGGAGATTTACCGTTGTCAGTTATGCGTGTATTTGAGGCAAAGTGTGAAGCCAGGAGATTAGTTTTTTTCTGTGGGTGATAATACAGTAGAGCTATCTGGGTATGATAGGGGTGGGAATAGTGTTGGGTAATAGTTACGACGTATTGCTTTGGAAAGAGACCAAAAGACATGGCTGCCATTTGTCAGGCTGTAAGTTTCCTGCTTTTTGCCTGTTAAAATTCTGTTGTGGAAGCATTGATAGTTTTCTTGCATGTATTTCGGTCTTGGGTATAAGCATTGAAGGAAGCATTTTGATGTAAGCGAGTTGTGGTATGCTTGATTTTTCATTTCTACAGCCTTGGAGAACCCGGGTTTAGTTAGGGGGAAGGCAGTTCAGAGAAGTGTGAGGGAATCTCTGTTTCCATGCCAGTGAGGATTGCCTTGGTGATACGTTCGGTGCATATGTTTGGATTGGAAGGCCGGAAACAACAATAGTCCAGTCATGGGAATGAGGCAGAGAAGTCACGGAGGCTGTCCCACTTAGTAATGTTATAATGCCAAATTACTCTTGTGTGGGAGTGGCTGCGTAAGCGTTGTTGCATGTTGCATTGTAGTCGGAATTACTTAGGGTGCTCACTACATTCAATGTGTATTTGGAATGGCCATTGGTGAGGAATTGATCTATGATGTTTGGGGAGTGGTTCGGGTTATCGTGTATGTACTGGTGGTACGAAATGCTAATCCTAATTTGTGAAGTTGCTGTTTTTCCACATCTTTGGCATGTTTCTTTCATACGGATCTATCCATATAGTCTAGTCTGCCCGATCTAGCAGATACCGCATACACAGAAAATTTTGTACACTCCTGTTCTCTCGTGGAGAGAGTGACTGGGCGAATACGGCGAATACAGCATCATGGAGAGTTTTTTTGTCTTGGTATGAAGGCAACTTTTATGTTGTTCTGTTTAAGCACGTCAGTTATATTATCGGTGACATGTTTTTTTTTTTTTTTAATGTAAGGCAAAAAAAAAAAACGGTACCTTTGTGGTCTGTCCGCTGTATATTTGCTGAAATACTAAATAGCCTTTATAAGATGCTCTGATGGATTTAAGTTTGAAGGAGTACCTTTCTGCTGAATGTTGTATATGCTCTTTTGCTGATGTTTTAATGTGTTCTCCAGATAATATTAAACATCTTGATAGTGTCCTGCGGAAAAATATCTTCTAATAAAGACGTGATGTCTAAACTCGTTAGGATCTGTCCGATACAAGTTGATATCGTTGATCCTACAGATGAAATTTTTATAATTTTTTTTTATGAAAGAAGATATTTTTCCTACATTTGAAGATAACAGAGAAGCTAAATATTTGCATTGTACCATATTGGAGAATGCCTAGCGTCCACAGTAGGATTAAGCAGAATTGATCTACATGAGCCCAGAGATAGTTTGTAAGGCCGCTGTGAGGCTCCGTATAATCTTCCATAAAATGACTTGTTTCCAAGGTGGTGGTCCCTATTCGGAAGACACCTTTGCGTGACTTCTTTTAATGCGAGAATGTTGACGCACCACTACAGACACACAGCACTTCATATCTCGGCGTGCTAATTCTTCCATTGTCACAGGAACGAAGGTGATTGGGATCCATAGTCTACAGCTTTCTACTACTACAGCATTACAGCAGATTTCTTCCCCCATTCCAGCGATTAAAATATAGAATGTTTCTTCCGCTCGGTTAGCCGTTGAGATCTTAGTTGCTCTTAGTCTTGAATCACCCACTTAACCCTGCGTCTTAGTGTGGCCCTACCTGATTACATACCTCGAGTAGAAGCTTATTATCCTTATACCTCTTCACCACGACAAGGTAGCAATCTATGGGAAAGGATTTTCTTAGATAGACGGTTTTATAACTGCAAAAAACGAATTCTGTTCATTTATACCTTCGGCTGTCTGATTGGTCTGTCACCGTATACGAAAAACTGATAAATATTGCAACATTTCTAGTATTGCTGAAATAGTAATATTCGTACATAAATATAATGAATATTACTTATGCATAATAAATATATTCACAGTATTTATGAATACAATCTAATGGGATAGATCTTACTGCAATTATGCTATATAGTGTGCATTAAACATACTTTACAGAAGACTGTTAATGAGAAGGTGAAAAGGTGAACGGATACTACAGAACATATGAAAATATATTTCTAACCTTTTTATTTAATATTTTATTTAATAAAATTTCCAGGATGCATTTTTAAAAAATTTGTTTAACTTCAATAATAACATTAAACACGACGTAAACATTTGAAATTCAGAAGATAAATCAATACTTAAATTCTATTTGTATTCAAAAGTTGTTTCTTTAATGTTTTAATGAATTTTAAAATTTAATAAGGTTGGCATTCTGGGGGAAAAATGCCAGTTTTTGTTGTGGCACGGTGATTCTTTATTAGAACCATGCGTGTTGATATAACATGTAGTTGGTTGCAGTGCAGTATAGTTGCTTATGTCTTAGGCTCTTTGGATTTATAAACAGGAGGTTTTTGTTTTTCAACGAATAAATGGAAGCGTTCTGAAAATTCAAAGGCTGTTTATTGTAAAAAGTTGGAAACAGTGTTTTAGTTCTAAATCTTAAAGTGCTTTTGACTATTATCATTGCATTTGATGGCTTCATTAATTGTAGATATCTCTATCATATGTAGAGAAATTTTTTTAAAATCTCTCTCATATATCGATTATTTCTTGCATGAAACAGGGAATATAATTTTTAATTTATTTTATGAATTTTGATAGAAGTGAGCTTTGTCCACCACAGTACATTTACCGCAATGTAGATACGAAAATATGATTGAGAATATTATAAACAAGTATATGTTTACGGTATTTTTTCAGGTCCATGACGGACACAGTATTTTTTAAATTACCATATAACGGAAATTATTCTCCTATTTATGAACTAAAAAAAAAAAACATGAGAGCTATAAACCTTAAAATAAACGAAGAGAACGTATTTAAATTAGTTAAGAGAACAAGTGATGAAATCTTAAACGTGAAGTGGCATTCGGGCCTCAAATCTTTACTGATCTATTTAGCAATTTACGTAGCGAAAATATGCTTTCAAGAAAATACGCAACCAGCAGAAGAGATTCAACCGCACTTGTTTGGTAGTGATTGGATTAAATTCCATGCTGGAAAAAAGATGATTTCTTCTCTAAACGTAATGAAATAGGAAACTTAATCATATTTCGCATTATTTCAACGTTCATTTTTTCCTCAGGCACTTGGAAATATGTTGGAGCCGTGGGGAAAGGCCTTTCCCTTTTCGCAGGGCGTGCATAGTCAACTTAGTCATTCGTAACATCCGAGCTAAGCACCCTCTAGTCACCAAATATAGCACGGTCTGTATATCTAATTTGCTGTTACTTAATTGTGCGTTTTTTATGCTTGACGTACGAAGATTACTGGTGAACTCCATACGAATTTGAAATTCTAATTTAGAGATGGCAAACTTGCAATTGTTTGCAAAAATAGATTAGTTTAAATACATTGAAGTAATGAATGGCCAGTTCTGATTGTCTGCATTGTTCACGCATGCCGAGTTTTCAGCTTTCCTTTTACTAATGAAAACAAATATCATTCAGCAGATTAAGGTCGCTTCTGCCGTATTTCTGTATTATGATGGATTACATATGAGGTTGGTTTTAGAAAACTCAGATTACAGATCATGGAAATCAGATGATTTTTTTTCCCTTCAATCTCACTGCTTGTTATATGCATTAGAAATAGCAGAGGATACTCAAAAAACACTCTAACTCCCTGCTGATTTCTTTCTTTTGCAGTTACTTTTAATTAGTTGATTAAACGGATGAAAGTTGCGCATCATGAATAATTTTGTATCCTAATAAAGAATGCTAACAGTTGATTTATAGGAAGGTTCTTAACTAAGCAGCCGTGTTTCTAAGTATTTCATTGTGATAAAGAAATGTCTTCTGGGGAAAGAAAGTAAACTACAGTTAAAGAGAATGGTTAACTAAGTTTTTTTTTTCTGTGGTTTCTGGCCATAATTATTTAATCGTTATCGGATTTGATTTGAGAGGTAAACTGGAAGCATTTTCTCCGATGTAGACTTCGGATTTTCATTTCATTCTTAAAAAGTACTTCTGCTGTTAACTAGTGAGCCTTATAGGGACAGTGTTCTGAACCACTTATCTACTCATTCTAAACCACTTATCTACTCACATTTAATATTAATATGCATTTTCCCACGTACTTATAGTTTTTAATAATGCATTTAAATTCACAGGAGGCAGATAAGTTCAGATTTGCCACTTTATTCATCATTTATATGCATTTAATGAAATAATTCGACATTATGCGCCTTGTACTATTTCTTGTAATAGTATTTACTTTAGTACTATTACAAGAAATGAATAAATGAAAAGCCCACAAAAATGCTGCTAGAATTAGGAAATCCGAAGATCGGATATGCTTTTAATTTCTAAGATAATGTTATAATCGTCGTCAAAACATAAAGTGATTAGACAATAACTAAGTATAAGTAAGAAATTTATTTGGTAACCTAAAGGTTATCAAACTCGAAACTTAAATTATGTTGCTCACTAGAAATTGGAGAAAATGCGACACCCCAAGCAAAATGAATTAGTAAAAATAACACTGGTCAACATTTACATTCCATTTATCACTATCGCCTTATCCAGAAAGAGGTATTATAAAACTCCTTAAAGATGTTTTCTATATCTAGTGATGAAAACAAGAAAATAAGGAAGAACAAGAGATAGATTCTTTTAGAAAAATGGCTATAATCCTACAACAATTAATAACACCATACGAAAGCCATTCAAGGATTTTGCCAAGTAAAATAAAATTAAAAAAACAACAACTCAAAATGCAGTCACCGTTTGGACTACAAAGCAAACCATAATAAATTCAACTCTTACCTCAGCTTAAATCCTAAATATGTTTCCCCCTAATAAAAAAAAATAAAAAAACAAAGAAACAGGACACTTGTATTCCTTGTAGTAATTTTAGTCACTGAGTAAAATGGATTAATATAGGAAGTGCAACGCAAAATAATTAACATTTGGATCGATATTTACATTCCTTCTTACCATCATCCTGCCCAGAAATGAGTTTTCATAATAAACCCCCTTAAAGCCTTATCTAGTGATGACAAGAAAGACAACACAATGGCTTAAACTGAGAGGGAGAGAGAGATTTAAAAAAATGACTTCAATCTTTAAACAGTAAATAACATCCTACCAAAAACATCCAATAATGCCAACAGGCAAGACAAAGTCTTCAAAAGTGCATTCAGTTTACTATACATTAAAATGTCACAGATAAAATATTTGTGCTGAAGAAGAAATGGAAATTCATACCGGTCTGAAAAATGTGTATGGAGATGATACTGATGACTTGAGGTCAGTTCGATGATAAGGTTCTCCATAACAACTTCAGACCGCACATCAGTTGCAACATTTGGCTGGCTTGATCTTCCCGGTCCTGCATATATCCGTGATCTTCTACCTTCTGACTACCACTTTGGCTCTGTGAATATCAAGATGCACTCCGAGAGCGCTAGTTCGTGAAGACCTCCGGTGTCGTAGTATAGACTACTAACGGAATAAAGGTTATTAGATGGGCCATAAAGAGTCTCACTCAGCGATGGCAGAAGTATATGAAGAATGATGATGACGTTGAAAAAATGACAGAATGCTCTCGAAATATGGATTAAGCCATGTAAAAGCCATTATTAAATTATATTTTCTGAGAAAGTAAAAATAGGAGGCATTACTTTCGTACTATCCCTTGTATATTGTTTATTACTCGTTTGTTTTGTGGGATGAAATATGTTCAACGACACTGTTTGTTAAAGCTGTTGACAATTAAGTTACCTGGGAACACAACACGTGAAATGTGATACTTGCTCAACATAAAATTAATTATGTTCTGTGTGTAGTTTTGAATATTTTACTTCAACTGTATAAAAATAGAAACCAATTATCAATAGTTTATTGTTTGACTGTGAATATGTACGTAGAAAAGAATGTTTCTTCTTCTTCTTGTTTCCAGCTGAGTTGGAGGTATTTGCAAATGTAGGATCTGCCTGTCCTTCCAAGGTGGTCTGTTTTAAAAATATGCGGGTTTGACGTAATTTTCCTCTCAAATTAACTGTTTATGGGAAAAAATAATCACTAGCAAAGAGGTATTGTTTTGATGCTGTTAATTCTTGTTACTTGATCTTTATGGAAAGTCCGCTTGTCTTTAGAAAAAACCTGCTGTAATCAGTATCTGTGTGCTGTAGTAAAATGCTTTCCGTTGTTGTGTGGCACTTTTCTTTTGGGAATAGAGAGGCTATACAGAAGCTAACATTTTAAACCTATTCACTGCGCATCATTAGAACTGCTGTTTATCTCTGCAGGGTTCATCCTTTTTAACTAAAATATTCGACTGTATAAGGTAGCATCGCATATGAAGTACTGTGTCTGCCACGTAACCAATTTCCTTGCAGAGCAAGGAATGCAGGAAAAATCAACAAAAAAAAAAAACTGCAGTATATAAGAATGAATGAAGAGGAAGAAAAATGATTTTGTAGTTCAAGTGTGATGAAGGTGGGCAGTGTATGTGTATTAAGTGTATAGAAAAGTACCATTTATGAGCGGCCGTGGAAACATGTAGAAAATGGTACAAGTGAGTCTATGAGAGGCAGTGAAGTGAATCAGTGAGGGTCAATCATTAATTAATCAACTCGGTATCTTCTACATGAATCAAGAATTTTTAAGATGGCATCTCCATGGATGTGAGAATGCAACTCTGCGGTTTGCTTGATTAATTAGGAGACGGTAAATTGAAATATCTCGGTAAATCGAACATTGCGGAATATCCAATTGAAAGCTGAATTAAAACTGTGGTTCTCTAACTTTTAAGATAATCTATCCTATCGTTCTTGTCCGTCCTAGAATGGGTTTAGTACCCTCCTAATGAGGGGGTTACTGGCGTATTAATGCAGCCAGTTCGCAGCTTTTCTGCATCTCCTAATGCATGCGATACTCATGACTGTATCTGTGTGTGTTCATGGGGCTGGTTTGCCTGCTTGCGGGATGAAAAACCCTAGATAAACTGGGGAAAAAACCTTGCTGTCCACTCCCAAGACCGGCTAACTTGGCTATGGCAGATCCCTAAGCTCCCCACGTCGTCGACGGGAATCGAACCTAGGAGACTCCTTCCCCAGGCATATAGTTGCGAAGCCTACAACCACTAGGCTAACCGCGCCGACTTATAATGGTAGTTATAAATCAATATATCATAATTTCTGGCATTACTTTTTAATATATATATACTGGCGTGTTAATGATCACTTGTGTGTGTGTGTATGTATATATATATATATATATATATATATATATATATATACACACACACACAACACACACAAAATTAAAAAATTTAGTTTAATCCTTTATCCAAGTGTGAGCAAACAAAGTTTGCACCTGAAAGTATCTTCAGGACTGGGATAAGGTGGTACAACACCAGGGCACTCCTTGCAAAGGTGGAGCAAGCTACCAACACTCCTATCTCAGTATCTCCCATAATGCAAAACACATCTCCTTGCAGATATGTCTAATGTTATGCATTAAGGGAAGGGCCACAACCCAGACTAGTTTCGACCTTTATTGAGGTCTCTTCAGTGGGAGCCAGGCCCAAGTGGAGATACCAGGCAGAAGCATTAGCAGGTCATCTCTACCTATAGGAGTTGCCAAATGGTGTGCCACCCTTTTTTTTTTAATAAATTACTCTGGATTTAGAGAAAGATGCTGAAAGTTTATTTTTCACTTGGTTAGAGTATAATAAATTTAGTTTAATCCTTTATCCAAGTGTGCAAACTTTGTTTGCTCATACTTGGATAAAGGATTAAACTAAATTTATTATACAAAATTAAAAATTTTCGAAATATTCTAAAACTCTGTGGTACACCCATTTGGTGACGCGTTACTGTTTTTTTTTTTTTTTCTCCTTTACATTTTCTTCCCATAAACTTGAGTTTTTCATCCCGCAAAACAGATACAAGAGAAATTAACAGACATAAAATTCACTTCCTCACTTTAGTTTCTTCGGCCATAAGTCCAGACAACGAAGCACTATTTTTCAAGTAACTTCCAAACTTTTGCGTCATTTCCCCACCTCCCCCCTCGTTCCCGCGAATCTTTTGGATTTGAAAGTGGACAGTGTATGTATCTTAAGTAAAGTGAAAAGTACAAGTCATGAACAACCTTAGAAATATATGTAGTACATAGTACAAAAGGTCTTAAATGAGGTTTTTTATTTATTTATTTATGTTTTTGAACTCACTATGTAGCTGTCTTATTGTAATTCAAGAAGTTCTGAGTAGAATCTTAAGTGGTTTCGTTTAAAATCAAAAGATCATTAATAATTTTCATGATTTTTACATGATTATTGCTTTGAATGGTAACAGGTCATTCTAAGTGGTTTAATTTTTCAGTAGATCAGATGATTTGCTATTATTCATATTCGATACGTTCAAGTTGAAAGTGCTCGCTACAAGCAATTTATTGTCCGCCTGTGGAGAAGCGATAAACATTGCTTTTCTACAGGAACCATCCATGTAAAGTTTGAAATGGCCATGGCATTTCAATATCTGAAATATAATAAACACTGACAGACTTTCCAGTTTTCATTCGTAGTTGTTCAGAAATTAGGTAACGATTTGGAACGAAAGTGAATAAGTAGTTTCTCAGATGCTGATGAAGCAATATTTGTGATATGTTTTTGTCAAGAAAAATTGGAGGTTTTGTTTTACCCAATACAAAAATCTCGTGTAGAACGTTGATTGCAAATTCCTCTTCGAGAAAATGAAATTATCTTTACCGGAAACATGTTAACAAGGATATTAGATTTCCAAGAGTTTGGAAATGAATATTTCCAAACTCTTGGTTATAGCGAGAAATAATCAACAAATTTTGTTCTTGTGTATAATGTACAAATGAAAAAAAAAAAAAAAAAAGAGGTGAGAAAGGATGTAGTGCACAAACTTGATAGAATTGTGGATTCGATTTGTTTCTGTTGTTTGGAATTATGAATTAAGCAACCAAAGCTATGAGAAGAATATGTTATATCTCTTAGTTGCGGTTTTCTCCAGCCATTTGTCTATCTTGTGGATTTTATTTATTCGGGCAGAAAAAACCGAATTAATTAGAAAGTAATTTGAATAGTAAATGTTTGAAGCTTTCACTTATAATTGCCTAAGCGAGTGAAGCAAATTCAGTGCTCGCTCATCAATTAAAAAAATAATAAATAAATGAAGAAAGAAAAATTACGAAATCGGGTATACGAATGACGAGGCTAAAGCTACAAAATTGCTAGGATTGCTTGAAAAAACAGCATCAAAATAAGATGGGAAGAACGTATGGCACAACACACATTGTCATCTCTGCCATAAAATAGGAAATTCCGCTCTTGTAGAAGCTGTTTGCTGATTTATGTGCCTAATTTTTTTTCTCCGTTAACCCAGGCACACATTTGATATTTAATTTACAAAGATTATTTAATTTCGAAGTGATTTATTTGGACGAGCAGATTTTTTTTTCTTTCCCATTTTAATGAGTCTGAAAATTCTAAGTTTACATCTTGTTGCAGTTATACAGGGTGTCCCAAAATTCACGCAAGAAATAATTTTGATAGAAAACACATGTTTTTAATTAAAAATTGTAATTTCTTATTGATTCATAAAGTATACAGTATAGGGTTATGCATGGAATAGCATATCGGGTAAATGGCCTCCACGGCTTTGCTGGCACATACGCACTCTTTTGTCGAAATTTTCCATGACCGTTTTGCATAAATGTGGCTGAATTTCGTTGATACAGCGCTCAATTTCCTCCTTCAAAGCGAGGGTGGTCGTGGGCTTGTTGGCGTAAACCTTAGACTTGAAAAAAAAACCAAAGAAAAAAGTCCAACGGCGTTAAGTCACATGATCTGGGCGGCCAATTCTGATCACCAAAACGGGAAATTACACGACCAGGAAATGACTCATGCAGTAATTGAATTGTTTCTCGGGCTGTATGACATGTGGCACCGTCTTGTTGAAACCACATGTCGTCCACATCCATATCTTGCAATTTAGGCACAAAAAACTGGATTATCATGTCGCGATAGCGAGCACCATTAACTGTTATTGCCTTACCAGCCGCATTTTCGAAGAAGAATGGACCGATGATGCCTCCAGTCCCAAATCCGCACCAAACAGTGACATGTTGTGGATGCATTTGTTTCTCAACAATCACTCGTGGATTTTCTGAACCCCAAATGCGACAATTTTGTCGATTAACGAAGCCATCAAGATGAAAATGAGCCTCATCGCTGAAGATGATTTTGTTCGAACAATAAGCATCCATTTGTTGTTGTTCCATAATCCATTCAACGAACTCTTTTCGCTGTGTGTGGTCATTTTTAATAACCCTGAACTGTCAGCTGTCACGCTGTCTTTTTTTTCTCGTTGGCAACACTTTACCGCACAAATGGCGCTAAATTTAAATCTTGCGTGAATTTTGGGACATCCTGTAGTATCACTGGAATGTC
Source organism: Typopeltis vanoorti (assembly GCF_054136105.1). NCBI lineage: Eukaryota > Metazoa > Arthropoda > Arachnida > Uropygi > Thelyphonidae > Typopeltis > Typopeltis vanoorti. Next base: position 35,862,334 of record NC_143553.1, read on the forward strand.
AATTGCTGCACATAGGGATCAAATTGCAACATTTCAGAGGGAAGTATCTTATGCCATATCAAACAATCTGCTCATTGGAGGCAGTTTTATTTTATTTTTTATTTTAACTACGTGGAAAAACTAAATGAGGTGAAACATGATCAAAATTAAATGTGACTTTTAAAGCCTTCAGTTATAGTTTCTGAACTGGAAAATATTAGTTCAGTTGCTGTTTTGGCTTAACATGAAAAAGTAATAACGAACTCGCTTTTTATAATTTAGTGTTTATCTTGTTATTAATCGTAACATGAAGCGGAAATTCGAACATTCATGCGCTCATTCCGCAATTTAGCATGGACGCTATTTATCTTAATTTTGGGATACTAAGTTAATTACTCTAGATCCTTAAGTCAATTTGATATTTAATAAACAGTTTTCATTTCTGATGGCTTTTGAAATAATAATATTTTTCTAACTTTATTTCCTGTAGTTCTGAACTGAACATTGCCTACGGTGTTATCGCAGTCAAACATGAGGCTTTCTGAAATTTTGGATGGGAGACGATGCAATTTTTTTTATAAAAAAAATGAGACAAAGCTCTATTACTGAAAAAAAGAGAAGAGAAGCGACTAAGAGGTATCGACTTTTCATTGAAAAAAGGATAAATAAACATCCATTGTTGTTTTATGGCCAATAGGGAAAACTGTTTGTCTTTGAAACTTGGATGTACTTTGAAGTTTGGTAACTCTCGAAACTTTTAATGTTTTGAAGCCCCTCCTAGCTATATAATAATAATGGATATTTGTTATTGTTTCTTTTAATAATTTGTAATGAAAATCAAAATGCTTGATTGCAAATTCTTGCAATTTGGAGGGTTTTTTTAATGCACCTTTCTTCCTATATTTATGACAGACTCATCGATCGGCGCTCACTTATACAGAACACCTCAGTTTCAAGCATAACTATTTCAGTATTCTGGGTTATTGCCTGGTCTCGGATAAAACTCAACAGTTTATTCCGTCAGGGCCATTGAAGCCCTTAATCAAGAGTACTAATGTACGGTTTCGAGACAGAATTCTTATCCTTTAAGTTGCGCAATATCAACTCCATTCACGATGGAGATTTGTATTTGCATGTAGCATTCAGTTGTAGATTTAATGAGCTATGACAAATAAAACCTCGGTTTATAAAAATACGCAAAAAAAAATCATTACAGTAAAAAGATTTCCAGTTTAAGAAATTATACATTAAAAACTAGTATTGATTTTTTTTGTTTTCAAATATGTATAAGCGACGCAGTTGAAAAATTAAGAATTTTAACATCCAAAATCCATTCCACTATGGAATGGCAGAGATCTGGGAAACAATCTTAACATTAATAAGTTAGTGTATTTGTTTTTAATTGCATCGTACTGCAAGGAATAGAAACTGCTTCCTTAATCTTTCTTCCTCCTCCAGTCCTCTTCGTTGTTATCTAATTCAGAATTACTTTCAGCGCTATCATTGGCTCTAAATGAATACATTTAGAGCCAATCACAATGCACACACCTATTTGCAGCAACTGGATAAGATTCGGGAGTTTCGATGTAGAATAAGCAACGCTATTTGGATTTTTCGCTGAAATAAATGGTTATTAACGAAGAAATCCGTTACTATTGCTTCAATGATATTCCCTATTACTATCATTCAGCTATCAGCAAAAATATAAAAATAAATAAAATAAGGGTTAGTTAGCTGGTATCTCGGTATGGCTTCATAGGCAGTATTGCTTTGATCCTAATGTAAAACAGCAGATCTGCATGCATGGGCTGAGGGAATTCATTTCATTCTCTTACTTCTTACTGACACAGGCTATTAACGTCTGCGACTTACTAGTTGAAACAACGCAGTCATCAGAAGCGGTTGCCATCATTATCAATAATGAAATTCATACTCTAGCTATCTCCTCTCGATTTTTTCCGCGTCAAGCCGGGTATATCGTTATTTCTACTGCAATTTTTGTGTTACATGGTTTTCTTTGGCAACAGTTTTCTACGATTTTGCTCGTGTCGGTAAAAGCATGCAGTTAGCAGATTCGTGGTTCGACATTTGGTAGAAAACTATGCATGCCGAACATTAAGTGGCATGACTTGGCTCGTTTGGATTCGCCTTACGTTACTAACCATTGCAGTGTTAACAATATCATATATGATTTGTTTTGTATTTATGGACTGAAGCAACAACACCGGCTGAGACCAGTGTATTATGTTTTGCAGAATGAAAAAAAATCCAAGTTTCCCGGAGGGGAACCCTTCCACCCCCCATATGAGACCTGCTAACTCACTTTCATTTGAAACGCCCATATAAAGATTGATCGCGCCCTAGACAGGATTCAAACACATGTCTTTAGAACCAAGGGGCATCATTGATAATACCGACTGAGTCACAGAGGCTCCTTGTCATTTATGAAATGACAGCACACTACTGAACGCAGACTTATGGATTTCAACTCGTGGGTTCAATGCATTTTTAATAATTAGTTACGAAGTCCAGTCTACAAGGCTCTTTTCTGACCGTAAAATAGTGCGAGAAAGGTTGAGATTTTTGGATGTAATGTACTTATTTTAGGGAAAATATTAAGAGTTCAAGAATTAATGTGACGTTTGAGATTTAAACTGTCAGAAACAATTGAAAGTTTTGGCTGCTTGATGAAATGGCGTTAGAACGGAATAATGTTACAAATGAAGAATGAGTGTTCAGAGTTGTTCATTCTTTGCTGTCGTTGTCTAAACCTAGATGAAAAACTCTGGTATAACAGAAATTCAAAAAACTTTTTTTTTCCCCCCCTGTACCAGAATGACTCATTTTCCTCTTCAAGTGGCCACACAGTGACACTCATCGCCTGTCAGATAAGTGCTGTGATACCACGTATTTTTGATATCGAAGACTCTAGAAAGCAGACAGAATGTTTCAATTCACATGCGGAGAGCCCGCACTCTACGGTACCAGACGTTTCTAATAGGTTAAAGGCAGTCATTTATTTTCTCCTTCGTTTTCAACGCACACTACCTAAACACTATCTCTCTCTCTCTCTCTCTTAACAGTTCATGAGGCCACGTGAAGAAAAACAGATGAATGTTTTGTTTTTCTGATAAGCGTGCCGTACGTTACTTTAAGTATACTCAACTAGTTATCCGATTCTTACAGAAAATTTCTTCCTGCTCTGCTATGCAGCTCGCGTACTGAAAGACAAGGCAGAAGAAGAAGGAAAACATAACGACGTTTCGGTATTCTTCCAAGTATGTCTGAGATCAAAGCTTCAGTTCCTAGAAGCAAACTCGCAGTCCAATATAAAAGTTTAAATCGTGCTGTCAACTGGCTGTTTGTCAATGCTTTTCTGTTGTTTGTCTGTTGCTATTGTTTTGGGACTTGATTTCTGCGGTTCAGCGATTATATTTTATGAAATTTTACCTCGTAGTCATTTCTTCGGTTTTATTTTTATGAAATGAAAAGGAATTGCTAATTTCCAAACCGCATTTAGCAACAGTAAAATTAAATTTCAATGTATTAATGACTCAGATTTTTTAGATTTTAAACGTGACAGATTAAGACAACGACTGCCGAAAGTCGTTTGCGCAGTTGCCTGGAGTAGTCTATTTTAAAATTAGGGACCTTGTGAACGAATCACATCGTTGGTTGATTCTTACTGACAGTCGTCACCTTGCTACAGTTACGTCGGTATGTATCGCTCTTTTTACTGCACGCCCTGATTTTTCTAATTTTTTTATAACCTGCACATAATTATTCATTTTGTAATTTCACTAAATAATATTATGCATAAGTATATTAATTTCGAAACTCTGTTTTCTAGAAATCTTTCCTAGAATATTTTACTTTAGAATTTTACTGATTTGAACTTCACCTAATAGTGAGAGAATCACGACCCATTCACAGTTTATATAGATATATATATTGGTCATTTTTGGAACTACTTATAGAAAACTAACGTTTTTTATGCATTATTTATCTCGTAAATAATAACGAGCAACATTGGAACTAGGCACTTCCGATTATTTCAGAAATATTACATCTCAGGGTTTCATGCAACAGCGCATCGTTATGTATTTGCATGATAACGCCCATCTTCTTACTGAGTCAAACTGGAAATATCTCAGACGTTATTACGTTTTGAGATTCAGCAGTATCTTTCGTACTGTTGAACTTTTTTTTATATCTTTCAGGTCTCTTGGTCCATCTCTTTCAGCTAAAATGATACAGAAAGTGTTTCCAAATGAGAAATATGTTACTTTTCTCAATAATAACGTGGTAGTTGCTAGCCCATTTAAGTTTTTGTAGATTTTGTTATTATTTTGGCTACTAAGTTGTTATTACTTTCATTTACTTAGCGTCCAAATAATAATAATAATAACAATGACCTCTGCACACAGGAAGTATGAAACGACTGCGCCGTGTATGGGTAAGTAGTTAAGAATTTGGTGTTTGTTGAAGAGTACAAAGAGTTCAAAGGTGAATGGCAATAGGATAGTAACATAACGGAAAGAGGCCAGTTCGTTGGCAGCGTCCATGGAAATACAGAAAAGACATAATGCAGCAATATTTCTTCTTCTTCTTCGGCACTACAGCCCCATGTAGGGCCTTGGCCTCCCATTTTTGGGTTTCATAGCTCACTACGAGGTGGGGTCGTTACCCCCCACGCTCAACCATGTGTAATTGTCTGTGAAGAGTTGTGTTCTTAAGACCGGTTTGCCTGCTTTGCGGGAGGAAAAATCCCAGATAAACTGGGGAGAAAAATCCTGCACTCCATGCCCAAGACCGGCTAACTTGGCTGTGTCTGAGAAAGATCCTTAGTTCCTCACGTCAGCGACGAGAATCGAACACAGGACACCCCTTTCCCAGGCGTATGGTTGCGGAGCGCGTAATCACTGGGCTAACCGCGCGGGCTAATGCAGCAATACAGTGTATGGGAAAGCGACTGGAGAAAGTCAGTGAGAGAGAGGGATCATCTATTAAGTAAACGTCTAAGTATACTCAAGCATTGTGACAGAGGTTTTAGTTTTATCACCCCAAATGTGAGAACAATATTCTTAGGTCCGGCGGATTTGAGATTTATAGAGTGTCAGAAGTTGAGTGGAAAAGTTTTGTTTTTGGAAGCTGAAGAAACTATGGAATGATACTATGTTTGTATCAGATAGGCCAGATGCAAAAGTCAACCAAAGAAGAGAAATTTACCCGTGGTGAGCAGAATAATGTCATACGTGAGGGAGAGTGAAGTATGGTATTTCTTTCGAAAAATGAGACAGGATTGCATTCTGATGATATTCAAATTCCTCATGTTATCCTCACCCGACTTGAGAAAGGTGAGAAGATCGGTGTTTAAGGCATTGGATCCCGAAACCTGAATCACCTACAAGGTTTGATAAATGAAGAAGAGGAACAGGGAATCCTGTCATCATCTTCTTTATGGTATTCCTCCTATCCTTTGTCAGTGGATCGCAAGCGTTCTCTACGGTCGTTCAGTGCAGGTCATGAACGGTTTCATCATCAGATTAATATGATCGGATGTCAGAGAGAGATAGATCTGTAAGATTATTCATGTATAGGACGAAGAGTATATGTGAAACCACAGAGCCCTGAAGTAGTTCAGCATTGAATGAAAAATCTGATGATGAAACCGTTCATTACCTGCACTGAACGACCGTAGAGAACGCTTGCGATCCACTGAAAAAGGATAGGAGAAATACCATAATATGGTAGCTTGGTAAAAAAAAAGCCATGATGCCAAACTCGGTCAGATGTCTTGGAGATATCAAGAGCGACCACATGAGTTTCTACGAACTTTTTCAAGACATGTCTAAAGCTGAGGTTAGCTGAGAGATCTCTGGAGCGAGAATGATCGTATCCATATTGCTGATCACTAAGTATTTTATAAGTAGTGAAGTAGTTGATGACCTTTTTCATTACTGTCGAGAGTATTGAAGAGAGAGCACGATGGTTGACTTTTCTTCTCATTTTGGGATCAGACCGGATAAATGTCTACATCCAAATTAGAAAGATGCCAGATGAGTATGGTAGCTTGTAAAGGTGATACAAGATGGGCATTAGTTCTTGAACTCAAGCCTTTAGTACAACTGGAGGGAAGCCATCAGGACCCTATACATGTTTGTATCAAGGCTATTGGGTATTTTTCTGATGTCCTGACGAAATATCAAAGGAGACATACTGTGAATAATTCATAGAATAATGGGAGGAGATTTTCCTTGATCTTCTAAACAACAATTGGAGAGGAAAAAAACTGATGCCTAGAAGTTTACCCTTATCTTAGGGAGATGTTACTATTGTTCTCTCATGATGTGAAAGGTGAAAACATGGAAAGGCAGAAGTTACGTCCCACAGCCTTGGTGAGAGACCAAAAGTCTCCACTGCCATTTGAGCAGAGGTTAAGCTTAGCTTTTGACCTTTACAGAGTGCTTTAGATTTATTGATTTTTACGGGCTGTATGGTAAGCTGAGTGAGAAGCGGAAGTTTTTGACTTTAGCCATTAGATCTATATTAAATTTTTGTTTTGGACTGGTTTGGCACGTTTGTGTGCGAATCAGGGCTTGGATTTCATTTCAGTGAAATGAAAAGGCTCTCGTCCCGGTGAGAGCCTTTATTAGAAGGCATATTTATGTATTATATTCTTATTTTGAAGAAGGATAATAGGTATCCATTTGTTTTATGTTTGTTTTTGGACACATTGAAGGAAAGAAGGATTTCTCAAAACAGTAATAGAAGGTAAAGTTTCTGGAAAAAGAAGAAGGGATAGATCCTCGGTGATATGGATGGATGGCGTGACTAGTCTTAACACAGTTGAAGTCTCCAGAAAAGCATACAACAGGAGCACCTGCAAGCACTGGTGGTGTGGCACGTGACCGAAGAACGAAGTGACCATACGACATCTAATGATGTCCATTGAATAGATGGATGGATATTTTATATATATAAAGCAGATGAATAGTGTTTGCATTTTTAAAGAGTGAAAGTTTCAAAGTCTTCTGTTTATTACCTGTTGTATGTCACATGCGGAAATGTTTTTAAATAAGGTGTCGACTGTGAAGCTCTCTCGTCTAATTCTAACAATGAGTTCCTTTACGAGGGCTAAGAAGTGGCTTAAATTTTTCACAAAGGTTGAGATTTTTTGTGTATTTCTTGTCAGCAGTAGTAAACGTGCATAAGATCTGTATTTCCTCTTACGATAAAGTATTGTAGTCCATTCCGTGAAAACAGAAGTTCTTGCATTCTAACCAAACCTTGTACTCCACCGTTGTCTTATAATTGCAGACATAACTTTTCGGTAAACTCATTCCTTGAACATAGTGATATATTTGTTAAATGATAATTTAAACTAAATAAACCGCCAAGACCACTTAGAATCGGTTTTTTTCCCCCTCAACTACTTTCCTACGGACTTTGCAATACTTCTTCGGGAATGTGATGGTCGCTAATGAATTGAATGCATTTAAAAGTAGAATAAATTGTAAAACATTAAATAGTGTTAATATAATTGCTATTAAAAAGTTATACGGTGATTTTTATTGTTTCGCATATTATTATGTTGAGCAATGCTGCATAATGTTCATCCATAACCTAGCTCTGTGAATTTTGGATCTTCTATAAAAGCATACTTGAGGTGATTTAGAATGAGGCCTTAATGATTCTTATTTGTAGTAGGAGAGACTAGATCTAATTTGTATATTCTCTCTTTCTCAGTGTACTTGAAATATTCTTTTGTGGGTATTTCCTGAACGGCCTGTTTTTCCAACAATACCTGTGCTACTTGAGTCAGAAAATATTTGATTTACACCTAGTTTCTTGAGAGGCGAATAAGTTGCTTTGGTGATCTTAGTATTGAGGTTTTTTTTTTTTTTTTCATGAGTCTGAGTGCTACTTAAGGTACGTTGTTTCAGCACCACTAATATTTTGTTCCACATTTTTGATATGCTGTAAATTATTGCAACTTAAAGCAGCACCAGTGAGTACATAAGTTTCTGCTCGTGTGATGTCGACAGACAAGCCATTCAGAAGAAATATCATGAAAGAAAAATTTCCTGGTGTCCAATTCAATGCAACAAGAAATCGAGATCTTATGCTAAACCAGCTTTGGTCAGCTTTATAAAGCTGAAAATTCACAGAAACGAATTGAGGAATATTATGCAACACGCATACGAGTGATGCGATTCTCTTAACGTTGCGTAATCTCTTAAGATTTATTCTGCTTTATATGTATTAACATTCATATTCCTATAGTACTTCGTACTTGAGAGAAATAAACTAGTTGAATAAAAAAAATATATATTTTTTTTTATGTGATCGAACCGGATTATTTTAATAGTATGTTCTATTTCGTTCCGTAAGCTCACTGTCTTCGATAATTTAGTTTCCATAGGTCACTACAAATGTAATAATCTAAAAGTAGTAAAATCAATTATTATTACAATTAGTTACGAAAATGACAATAATAGTTGACAGGTGGTTAATCCTATATGTTAAAGTGCACTTTATTTTATGACTTACTCAACAGTTAATCACAAATTACCTCTGAAAATACTCGATGTTCAGAGGCAGTTTGATTGGTTAACGACCCCTCACAGACTACCCTTCAGGCAATCTTACAGACACTCAATTTCCACACTGCCTTTTTAAAGACATTTCCTTGGCCATTATTCAGCAGAACTAGCATCCATTATTCTCCCACCCTATCTCTGCTAAACCTACATCAACCCGGGCAACAGCTGCTCAACATCTTTATACAGTTGAACTGTTGACTCACCAAACAAGCTACCCCGAGTCATTTTCATTTTCTTCAAGACTATAACCTGCAGCTCTTTAAGAGGAATATTAAGTAGGGAATATAAACTGATTACTTTGCTCTTGACTCCTGTTCACGCATACGACATTTAAAATTTTTAAAGCAGGTAAGAATGGTGATCCAAATCACAGTGAGAAATTGAGTGCTACAACAGACAGAGAAACTGTTATTGTTTCCATGCATAGAGATATACCCTTGAAAAATATTTTAAAAAATTCCGATTTAATCTTATCTGATATTTTAAAAGTTTTTTCACTGCATGTGCACTTACAGAATCGCGACCTTTTGGAGAAATTATGACGCTCGTCCCTACGCAGAATATATTAAACTAAATTAAAGTCATATAATTTTTAATAGAATTGCAGGGCTTTTTAAATTCTAAATAGTGGTACTTTAAATTCCTTTATACGTATCAAGCCTTTTTTTATTTTTAGCATACTCGAATGACTAAATGCAAAAAGATGTGGAGATAAAGTTAATAAATTATTGCGCTCCGCATTCCTTTCGAGGAAAAGTATGTAAAACGAAGCCACAATAATGAAACCTAATTTCTTAAAAACGGCAAATGGGAGTGAATAATCATAAATTTGAAAATAAAACTGAAAATGAACAAATTATACGAAGTTATGGCGAAGCCACATAAGCAATAAATGTAGACCCCATGAGATAAAGACAGCTGCAAAGCTAAACTGGCTCTTCGCATCATTTTCAAATTAATGGAGAAAGCAAGATTTACGAGAGCGAAAGAGTCTGCTCAAGCATTTCGCGGTGCATTACTCACTTGAAGATCATGTTTATTAGTTAAATTTCTTGAGTGACTGAGCGCACGACGTATTTAGTTGAAATAACAAGTGTTGCGTAATAATACAGTCAACAGAATATTCCCCTTCCCCGAAAAGACTGGGTGAGAGAAGCTGTTTCAAACAACAGAGGTAGATGAAATGACAGAAGATAAGTTTATTAAGTTTGGAGGTGGATGGTAATTGGATGTTGACCAGCAGCTGCTTTTGCTCTCAAAGTTTTGGGAGAAAGTGGGGAAATGATAGTGGTCAATTCAGCAGACCATGACCATGAAAGTACCTGTAGAAGCGGCATTTTACAGAAACTAAACTATTGTGACATACTTTGAGAGAGTAGGGGAAGGAAATCATCAAGTAATTTGATTGCCGGTTTTCAATAGCATCAAGCAATGCTAGTGAGACTTTCGGCGTACTACTCTAAATATGCGAGCAGTATTCCATGTTTTAGCAGATTTGGAATATTACCAGTGTTAGCAGTTGTATGGGGGGGGGGGGATATGCGAGTTTTCTGGAAGCTGCAGAAGTTATACCTACGATGTGCTTATGCCAGCAAAGGCTGGAGATTCAGATGAGTCCCGAGAAGAGAAATCTGATTGTTTTGATAGCTTAGTATTATTCAGAGTAAGGAAGAAATTATGTGAGACGTTTCTTGCAGAAACTTACCAAAAGATGTTTTAGTAGTGTCGAAGTTCATGAGATTATCCTCACCTGATTAAAGAACAGCGAGGAGATAGAATTTCAGGTGTTAATTATGGCATCTCGAGGCTTCTGATGATTGAGAACTACAATGTTTGTCAAATGAGAGGGAATTGTTCAGTGTTCTGTTATCAGTATAGCTATGAATAGGATTTGAAGTCATTGAGAGCAGGCCATTTATGTACAGAACGAAGACAGAGGGTGAAAGTACAGAGTCCTGGGTATTCCCGTATTGGTGCGGAAATCTGAGGAGAGGAAACATCTACCGTGACACAGTGAGCAACCACAGAGGAAGATGACGATCCAGTTGCGAAAAGTTGAAAGCTGACCATAGGATGGACGTTTGCTCTACACCCGATCAGATAATCTTATAAATGTTGAGAAGGACCACTTGAATTTCTCCAAACCTTTCCATGGTCTGAGTCCATAGATGCATGGGTGGGGAATGCTAGAAGATCAACTGTCGGTCGAGAATTGCAGAATCCATATTGCCTGTCACTAATTAGCTGATATGCCTTCAAAATATTGTAGAAATGGCTATCGATGACCTTTTTCATAGCCTGAGAGAAAGGAAGTGAGAGTATTTGAAAGATAATTCGTTGACTAACCTTTCTTTGAAATGGGCTGAATTATGTAGTCTCGTTTTGTATATAAATTAAAGGGTTATTATTGAAATAAATATTTTCCACTTGCTACACCTTTAAGGGCCTCGTCAATAAGCATATCAATCTTATTTCATAGATAGTTACATAAATAAATGAGGGTTCAATTTTGTTAATCAAGCAATATCCTAGATAATTGTTTTATTCAAGATAGCACCGACGAAGAAACAAACTGGCACAGTTCAGTACCATATACAATAAAATTAACATTGAAAACAAAGCTCTTTGTATTTCTATTTGCAACTAAAGAGCACAATATACAGCTATTCAGGTTTCAAGGTAGGATACCATTTTGGTATTCAGTGATAGCACCTCCTGTGTAAGGTCTTTCATTAGCTGCGAACCTTGTAAATACTTGCTATAACCTAAATAGTTCTAATTTAGTCATTGTTAGGATATGTTTCCTCAACATAATCTTAAATTGTGAAAGATCATTTTTACAGTTTTATTTTCGAATCAGGATTGTTGTGTATTTTGGAAGCAAAATTTGGACACTTAGTAGTGGTAAAAAAAAAAAATTAATAAAAGTGTTTAATTATATTTCTAGTACCGAGTGACACCTTTGGCCAGAATGACAGCAGAACCCCCCCCCCCCCCCATTGCTGATGCCGTGGTCTGCAGTGGATTCGGCATTCTAATTCGTCCCAAATTTGGGACGAATTAGAATGTCCAACACGTCGACGTTGTTTTGTGGAAACCCATCTCAGACATGCAGTGCGGTATAGCAAACAGCATTGTCGTTCTGAAACACGCAAGGGTCACTGCCGAAGTGACCCTTGCGTGTGAATACTTCCTCAGCTTCGGAAGCATGAAATTCTCCAGGATGTCAAGGTAGCCATCAGACGTGATGGTTTTGGGCACATCTACCAATGGACCAAACCCCATCCAACTGAAACACCCCATTACCATTACCGCGCCTCCACCAAACTTGACAGTTGGAATGATGCAGTCCTGCCGGAACCATTCTCAGGGTAATCTCCAGATCCAAACACGACCATCAGAGTGAAACATCTGGAAGCGTGATTCGTCGCTCCTCAGAATCCTTTTCTAATCATCTACGGTCCAGGAACGGTGTGAAAGATACCCAAATGTCATTTTGCGTTAAGGGGGTGGGGGTGATGTGTGGCTTGTTCACAGTAGCTGTGCCCTGGTAACCTAAGGCATGCAACTCTCTGCAGACATTTCTAGTGCTGACAGATGACCCTGCAGCATTTTCCAGTTCGATTGCGAGGTACGCCGCTGATGACGTGTGAAATGCTCGAACATTCCGAGACAGAGCTCGTCGATCTCGGTCACTGAGTATCGGTGGCCTCCCAGGGCTTTTTTCTGCTTGGCAGCGCCATTAATTTTCTATCTACGAATGACATAAACAACGGTGGATTTCGGTGGATCACGGACAGAAAGACCACCGATGTGACTCCCAACTACCATTCCACATTCGAAGTTTGTCAGTTCAGCTGAACGTGGTATCTCGACATCGAGTACAGTGTAAAACATGCAGCACATCCCACCTTTATTACCAGACTTACGCAGACACTCGCTGAATATTTGCATGTGGTGGGATCCGTAAGGTGTCCAATACTTTTATCAACATAGTGTATGTATAGTCCTTTAAAATACAGAACAAACTTTATTATTATTAATTTTCCCACTAATGAAGGGTATAGTATCGCATAAAACAATTCCCGTGAATGTCAGATGGAAAAATAGTGGACTGAATCAAAGCGATCATGTTTTACAGAGACAACAAAAACATACAAAAGTGTGCACGACAGATACGTACAACGAATTCAGAACATTACTAAATGCCGATTTTTGGTTGACCGAATTGTTAAGATATCTGTTCTCCAACTAATCAGGCTGTGGGATGCAAATCCACAGCCTGATTGGTCATGGATGTTTAGCGTATGTCTTTAGGGAACGAATGAATTTCATCGCTCGATGTGAGACCACCTCCCTGCTTATTGGAGTCCTGAGGTGACTTGAAAATTTTTCTTCTTTGGTTTCTAGAGCAGGCTTTCCGGATAATCTAACGATTAGCCCATCCATACTTAATACAGCCTTTTCGTTGGTGGGTTAACATAAAAGAAAAAGTGTCAGCGATAGAAGCGTTGATACTATCCAAATGGCTAGTAGAGAAGTGAAATTGACTGTCTCTAATTATTGGTGCCATCGTTATTTCTTCTTTCAGTTATAATATTGTTATTATTTTTTATTAGTAGTATGTTAAGTACTATGATAAGTTATTATTACAATAAGAATTGGTTTTCCACTAGACTTTTCGTTTAGGGTGTTAATACATGAATTCCATAAATTACTCAGATTCCTAATTTATACCTTTTTATGGTGCAGTATTTTTACAGTTGTTTTCGAGACCGGTTTAACGATCTTACAAAAATAAATAAACATATTGTCTTTTTACACGTCATTCAAAGACGTCAGTTTATTTATTAGTATTATTCGGCACCTCTATGGAGACAGAACTAATCGCGGACGGCCTTTCATACTAATCTACTTCGGAAGTGCGTATAAACACAGTTTTTTCTTTTCTTTTCTTTTTTTTTCTTTTTTATTTATTTGTGGCCAGTAAGCTTAGGGCAACAACTGAAATTCGCAGAATTTATCTTACTATGAACTCTTCTAAACGAGATAGGTATATATTTTGCTAAGTTTTGTTTCTGGGACTTAGTTCATTGTGACATACTTCTTTCCAAACAACATGAAAAGTGGACTGCATACAATTATCTGGTTACAGCAGTTTCGTGAATGTGAAAAAGATCGTATGGAAAATAAAGTGAATTTATATTTGTCGATTTAATGTTTGGTTAGCAGGCGGAGGCACTGTTAGATTCATCAAATTATGTCTACTAAATGTTTATACTAGTTTAAAATGCAATTTTATTACTTTATACACGACACATATAATCTAAGGGCTCATCGCTGGAATCTACTGTATAACACTTCATGATCCACAGTCTATACTGCACTATTTTTGTCTTACTGGCATTAGTTCTCTAGCCACTTTGCCTATTTTGCGAGAGAGAGAGAGAGAGAGAGAGAGAGAGAGAGAGAGAGAGAGAGAGAGAAAATTCATTCTACCTCCATACGAGACCGCTAACTCACCTTCAATTAAAGTCACACCATAATGAGAAAATGAAATGTTGGTATTTTTCCATCTGAAAGGTGTATGTTTTGTTCGTTCTTCCAACTACTGCACTACATGAAAGTTACCATCACAACTATTTATGCAAATATTGCCATTTAAGCGTCGCGTTAATCAACCAACTGAATATAATTCGATATTCAGTTTCGTTGATTAACTTCATTGATTTTGCTGAAATATAGTCCCTTTCAAGTCAATGAAATTTTGTCTTATTCCTGTGAAATGCTGATATCTCACTGACAAGCAAATAAGCGGGAGGTATGTATGGCGCTACCTTCCCGCTTATTGGAGGCCTGAAATGGCTTTAAAAGAATCCATGTTTGGTCTCTAGAGCAGAGTTTCCCGACTATGTAATAATAAATTTAAAAATATTAAAAATAAATAATAAAATGTTTCAAAAAATTCCTTAGCCTGCCGACCGTACTGATATCGTAATGTAGATTTATAACCTTTCGTTGGCGGAAGACATTAAAATATGGTAATTATTATCTGTTCGCATAAAAAATAAAACACATCCTCCACGGTGACGTAACCCTAAGGTCGGTCGAAGGACAATCATGTCTAGTAAATTTAAGTACCATTTCACTTCTCTTTTTGTGTACTAATCTTTTTATGTTTTTGCTTATATCTTCATATTGCCAATGCATCGGAAATGTTACGTTGCACCTACGTTTCCAAACGTTTTGTATTAAATGTTGAAATCGATGGTAAGCACCGCACAGTGGTGCTCATCATCGGGTAAACAAGTATTGCGCGATCTGTACAGCTGATAAAATTATCAGTTAAAATTTATTTATTTTCATAGAGAATACCACTGTATTGAGACACCGACATACAGAGTTTGCTTTAGTTGTCTGAAAATATAGAAAATGAAACATTTTTCCCCCCTGATCGTGTTTAAATTAACAAACTTGTAATTTCCTCTTGATAAGAATCGGAATTTTCAGAAATTATTCTCCCTTTTATTGCCACTAATAACAGAGGATGTATTTGATTTTCCTTATACAGTAAAAAAAGTTTTCATCTCATATTTTCATCATTAGAATACGAAGGTTTAATTAAATGTGTACAAAAAGAAACACGTGTTTCATTCCTTCTTATACTTCATAAACTACTAGACTACTAGATTTTATTTTAATATTCAGATGTGCGCAGTGTTGTCAGCTGTATAACTTGTGATGTTTCATGTGGTGCCCGGGGAGATGTTAGAAGCCAAAGTGTTTTTTCTAGAATCGCGACCTAGAATACAAGGGATTATTATCCAAGCAAGGCTGGTCAACTGAGAAATTTTTTATAGGCGCCAAATTAAAAAAAAAAAAAAACTTAATTAAGAACGTGGGGGAGCAAGGATTTTTATCTCATTCACTTAGAAATCCCAACATTCTCTATTTACTACTCTTGGAATTCTAACACGTATAAAGAAAAATAAGGGTACACATTTCTAAGACTGTAATTTTTAAACGAATAATCTATTTTTCGTACAAAGTAGCTAACGTTTGAATTAAGCCAATTCATTTAGTTTTTCTTTTGTTGTTGTTATTGTTTGGTGACATTTTCCCTCGTGAAATTAAATTTAAGAACGTTTAAATTAATTAAAAAGAACACTTGCACAAATAGTTAATTATAAAAGATTTCAATAAAAAACGTAAATTACACCTACATAACTCAAAATTAACGTGTTGTTTTAATTAGACCGAATTAGTAAGAACTGCATAACTCTTGTTCCGCTTTTATTTTTATTTTATTTTTTTAAGGGGTTCAGAAGAATAGGAGCATGCCAGGTCTCGGCAGTTTTCTCATATCAGTTTTCTTGACTTTCATATATGGTGCCAGTTTCTGGAATCTCCCCCCCTTTTTTTTTCCGCACAAAAAAAAAAAAAATTCTATCGATATTTAACAGTATCGCCAGAAGATTAGAAAAAAACGCGGATTTTATCTTGTTCAAGTTTTTAATTCTGCTTCGAAACTATCAAGTTACTGGGTCGGTCAAGTGTTACTGTGTTCCCAAGGAGTTCACGGCTGTCATGACAATCAAGTATAGCTACGATTTCATTAATAGTGCTGAGAAGTTTTAACGGTGCAGGTTCTAATATGTAAATTGATTACGTATTTCATTTTGATTTAGTGAGGTTTCAATGTTGACTAAAGGTATTTTTCAGTTCTTCACATTAACATTTTAGAATTAAACATAAATGCACAGGAAATATTAAAATTCGTGACGAGCGGCGTGTTATGTAAGGAAGTTGATGTGAGAGCATTCGCGCCAGTGAAAAGCAGAAGACATTCTAACGGAACGGGTGTTTGAAAGGTGAGACCTGATCGTGTGCAGAAAAAATGCGTGATGGTTGTCAATAAGGTTCACAATCTCGTCTGCATTGCTGTTGACAACGAAGTAACTACGCATATTAATTCTGTTTTGTAAACGAAACCTGTAACTTTTAAAAAAGCGTAATGCTGGTTTGAAGCGCAAGTGTTTTTCTGGATCAGTAGGGAGAAGACAGACATCTTCAATTAGTGAGTTGTCAATAAAATCACGTAACACCAGCTGGCAAGTGTCATGAAGCACTTGTCAGCCTCAAAATAAAACAAATAAATAAAAATTAATTAACGGATTTAAAAATTCACATAAAAATAACAGAAATAACATTACTAATAAAATTAATAGAAATAAATTTGCATACTTGCATTAATAACTAATTGCAATTAATAAAATTTTCTGTCAATTTATAAGCATAGTTATTTTGTTTAGGAGCACCCCCCAAGTTCTGAACTTCGGGTGCTCCTAAACAAGATAAGCTTGCTCTGTTGTATTGATTTGAGCAGTAACTTTGATTTGTTTTTAAGGTAGTATTTATTTTTGGTATTTTTTTATATCACTTCGACGCTTTCTAAAGTAGAACCTATAATTCTGGGCTGAATCGCTCAAGCAAATATCTCGCTAGTGAAATATTTATGGAGCACCACGTTTGCCGATATATCGCAGTCGTGCAATTAGTCTTGGATATGGCAATTTATAGGATTTATTAACATTTTTCTGATTTTTGCCGTGTGTAACTACCAATGTTGAAGCAATTTCTTTACTTTTAGATGATAGGTACTTTTCCACGCCTGGCGTGACACTATTGCATTGCTTATTAGAGGACTCAAAGTGTTTTGTGTGGCTTTTCTCCTTGTTACGTAAACACACAGAAAAATTACAGCTATATTCGGTACATCATATAGCGCCCATGATGACGAATTTTGGAACTACTCATATCGCTTCCGTATAACGCATAATATATTCCTGCAAAGTTTCGCAGCATTTGGATCACTGGATAGCACTCCACAAAGGCTTAAACAAGGATACTTTAATTTTGATCACCCTCTATATTTGTGTATGTAAATTGCCTGATTCGTCTGTTTGAGGGATTAAGCAGTTTCCGGTCTTATATACGGAGGTGGGAGGGTTTTCCACTCTCTTATGACATCGAGTAACTCGCATTCAGTTGAAAAGTCTTGATAAAGGATCTTCGAAACTGACTGAGCTACGGCTATGCATTTTAGGTCAGTCTTTCTTAAACTGTATCCCGCAGAACCCTAGGTTTCGCGAAAACTAGTAGAGGAGGTTCCCCATAGCATGCATACATTTAAACTTGTAGTAGGCGTTGCTACTGAAAAAAAAAAAAAACCTTCAGTGAATGGTGAAAGTACTATCCAGCGAAAACTATGTCTGTCGTTGCTATGGAGCGTAGGGAAGGTTTAATTGTGTTACAGTAATTATTTATTAAATTTATTTACCGATATGAGAAAACCGAGTAATTCAGATTTCCTTTTTTATAACGAAAGGAATTAGTGGAACTACTACTATTGATACTTCCAAAGAGCATACACCATCAACAAGTGATTTAATTATGAAAGTAAATAATGCAACTGGAAGTGCGGAGGAACATACATTAAGATTGAGTTAAACATGAAAGTTTCCACTTCATGTAGATATGTTAATATCACATCTACTCTGGAAAAAAAAGTAAGATTTTTTTGTGGGCTTTGGATCCAATCAGTTTCACTAATAGTACAACAAATGTTCTATCCCTCCATGAAGAAGATAGGTTGGTAGATCTTTCTTCAGGCATAACATTGAAAATTTTGAAGAACCGCTTATCACGTGGTAAAGTTTGGTAAAAATTCAGAGCGAATATGGTTTAAGCGAAAAAGCATTTAAGATCCTACTCCATTTGCTTTCAAACTTATACCAAAGTGAATTCTCAACTATCACTGCAACCGTAAAGAAACATAGAAATATATTGAATTTAATACATACTTAAAAACTATTTGCTAAAAATATTACACCAAACATTGATAATTTATGCTGATGTATTCAAACTTATATTTCCATAAAGATTCGTACTTAGCAAGTGAATATGTTTATTAAATTGACTTATTTTCAGAACACTTGTGATGGTTTATTAATTTTAATATTATGTATCGTATGTTTTCTTGTTTAAAATATTTTGCACATAACCATTCATTGTCATAATTTTATTTCCGATACGTTTTATGAAAAGTTTTGTAGAGGTTCTCGCGAAAAAGGAATATTTTTATATAGAGTTTCGTAGTCCCAGAAAGTTTAATTAACACTGATTTAGGTTACCGTGTAGCCATTAGTTACTTTGCAGCAAGCGTGAGTATTCTCTAAAGGTAAAATGATGCGTCTTTATCCATCCTCTTATTGGTTGTATTCCATTATGAAAAAATCAGTGACAACATAGACTTTTGTAAAGACTGGCATTTCTCAAGCGAACGAAATAAATAAGATAAAAAAACATCCCCTCCACTAGAAAAACTATTTAGATAAAACATGCCACAAGATCGGCATTTCGTAAATGAAATCTGACGAATAAAATGAAACTCCTCTTCCGATTTTTCTCCACGTCAGCTAAAATCTCATCACAGAGAAGCGCATTTTTCAAGCCCTGGTTATAGAACATCTTGAAGATTTAGATGATTGTGAGCTCCAACGTTTAGCAAGATGAAGAGAGGTATGGAATGTACTATCGTTATCAAAACTATGGATACGATTTGAGATCAGTACGATCTCAAATATTGCACCGACCTCAAATCCTTCCCTTCCATTGTCCATGTATCTGTATCCCTCAGTCGGTGTTCTCCTTTCTTCGAAAACACTTCTTAACTGCATCAATCCACCTTCCTGTCAATCTGCTATCTTTTTTTAAAAACAAAACACCATTTTCGCTCATCTTTCATCTCTACTTCTACTTTAATATTTTAGATTACTTCTAATTAAACATTCTATTGTATTAATAATGTCAAGCACTTTCTACTTTCTCAATTTTTAATGTAATACATTTTTACAAGGAATCCAAATGTCCTTGCATTTGGCTGCAACGACTGTACAAATTTGATAATGACAATAACTGAAAATCCACCAGAAACTATTCTTTCCAATTCTGGAAATATCAATATTTATTTTCTTCCGATGATACCACTGGATTTATGCCGACTTAAGAATGCTTTCCTTCCATCTGCAGTACAAATGTGATAATTTCACTCTATTCTTCTACTTCCTCTGTTTTTTTCCACATGTTGCCCAAGCTAGTCTTCCTCCATAAAGAAAGAAGCGTCCCAGTCCTATGGCTTTCATCATGTTTCAAGTCTTTAGGTCTCCATGAATCGATTTTACCTGATCTTTAAAGTGATGAAGAGTAACAACAACAGCAGAGCGGATTCCGATCAGCCATTCCATGTCGATGGAAGATTAATACTAAAACACTGATAGCTGTATTCAAAAATAGTACTTTCTCACATTCTTTATAAAAAAAAAAATCAGTTTTAATGAAGTCATTTACAAAAAAAAAATGCATCTGGTTTATGCATTAGGAAGAATACAATTCTAAATGTGTTCAACAACAATAGGTCAACACACACACACACACACACACACACACACTGATCTTTAAAGTGATGAAGAGTAACAACAACAGCAGAGCGGATTCCGATCAGCCATTCCATGTGGATGGAAGATTAATACTAAAACACTGATAGCTGTATTCAAAAATAGTACTTTCTCACATTCTTTATAAAAAAAAAATCAGTTTTAATGAAGTCATTTACAAAAAAAAAAATGCATCTGGTTTATGCATTAGGAAGAATACAATTCTAAATGTGTTCAACAACAATAGGTCAACACACACACACACACACACACACACACACACACACACACACACACACACACACACACACACACACACACACACACACACACACACACACACAGATCTTTAAAGTGATGAAGAGTAACAACAACAGCAGAGCGGATTCCGATCAGCCATTCCATGTGGATGGAAGATTAATACTAAAACACTGATAGCTGTATTCAAAAATAGTACTTTCTCACATTCTTTATAAAAAAAAAAATCAGTTTTAATGAAGTCATTTACAAAAAAAAAAATGCATCTGGTTTATGCATTAGGAAGAATACAATTCTAAATGTGTTCAACAACAATAGGTCAACACACACACACACACACACACACACACACACACACACACACACACACACACACACACACACACACACAAAAAAAAAGATGATTTGCTGTTAGCAAACATTTGTAAAGACTGACATTCCTCGACGGGGACGAACTTTAATCAGAATTCAAGAAATTTTAATATTCATTCTCTTCCTGAATCGGAGCAACTATTTCAGTGCGAGTTGCTTTTAAGTAACTTTTGTTTACATGTGAGTGTTCGTTCTCCGCTGAGTGCATATACTGGGCTTCATTACATCGAATATCAAAGGAATGTCTCAAGTAGTTGACTCGAAGCCGCTACTACTCAACTTAGCACGTGCTTTTCATTTATAACCACATAAGAAGCCTCTTATTGACGTCGCTTTTAATGTGGAAACACATCACTCATCGAATAATTCATGACAGACGAATTCACAATAAGTGAAAAACAACAGCAGAGCTGCATGATTAAAGGCGAGACTTAGTTGAATGGAAAGCATCATGGAGAAGCATGAAGCATTAAGGTTTATTTATTTATATTTGGCTTAAACAAAAGATATAATGATTGATAATAATAACAGCTTAATAACTGAAAGCATCAAGCAAACATCTCTACCGTGTTTTTATTATTGTAACTTCGCCTGTTATCATCGTCGTCATCTGTTCATTGGGCATCCACAGATGCCGTATGGTCACTTCGATGCTCGGTGATGTGTCACACCAGTTCCTTACCATGCAGTCCTGTTGTATGCCTGTCTGGAGGCTTCAACTCTGATGATCAGTTACTCCACATACCATCCATCCATCTCATTGACGGTCTACCCCTTCTTCTTTTTCCAGGAACTTTACTTTCTATTACTGTTCTGAGAAGTCCTCCTTCCATCCTTTCAATCTGTCCGAAATATTTAACTTTCTTCTGTCAAATATCCTTAAGGAGCCTTAAAATTCTTCTGATCTTTTCTAACACCCATTCATTTGTACACCTTTCAGTATATGATATCCTTAACAGACTTATGTAACACCATATCTCAAAAGTAGCTATCCTTTTCTTATCTGACTTCCTTAGGTTCCAAGTCTCACATCAATACGTCGCTGTTGAAAAAAAAAAGCTGCATCAAAAATCTTCAACTTCGTTCCCATGGAAATAGATCCATCCTTCCAGATTTTAGCAAGTCTCTGACTGTTGTTTTAGCCATTCCTAATCTTCCTTTGACGTCTTCTGAACAGCAATTCTTCACATTAATAATGGATCCTAGGTACTCAAACCTGCTGACTTCCTCAATTCTTTCTCCATTAAGGTACACTTGTTGCTCAAGAGCTTCCCTGTTTGTATTTTCTTTGAGAACCATAATCTTTGTCTTGCTAGGATTGAGTTGAAGTCCTCTGTTATTACTAAGGACTTCAACAGTTTAACAAGAATTTGTCCTTGTTCTTCTTTCTCATTACAGAGGAGTACGGTATCATCAGCATAACCTCAGATTACTGATTAATCTACCACCTCTCATAATTCCTGTCTTGAGCTCATCCAATACGTCACGCATGATGTCCTCTGCACATATACTAAACAAGTGAGGAGAAAGTAAACAACCTTGCCTAACTCCCTTTCCAACCTGAAGCCAATCAGTTAATCCAATACTTGTTCTTACTGTGGCTTCTTGCTCCCTGTAGAAGTTGGCTATCAACCTGATAATGTGTTGAGAAAAACCCATTATTTTCATCACTTCCCGCAGTTTCACATGCTGAACACAGTCAAAAGCTTTAAAGTAGTCTAAGAAACACATTACCAGAGGAAGTCTGAATTCTTTATATTTTTCTATGATCTGTGTAAGGCAAAGGATCTGATCTCTGGTGCCCTTACCTTTCCTAAAACCTGCTTGTTCCTCGGACATCTCTACATCAACTTTGGCCTCCATCCTATTTAGCATGATCTTCAATAAAATTTTGCTTGTCTGAGATATTAAACTAATAGTTCTATAGTTCTTTCAAGTCTTCATATCTCCCTTCTTATGTAGTGGTATGAAAGCCGACTTCTTCCAGTCTCTATGCTATTATCCCGTCTCTCATATCCTTGTAATCAATATATGAAGCACACTTATCCCTCCATCCTCTGTGACCTTAACTCTGCTGGGATTCCATCAGCACCTGGGGTCGTATTGCTGTTAAGCTGCTTAATTGTTCTTTCACTTCATGCCTAAGTGGAGGAGGTTCCAAATCGAAATTTTCCTTGTGAGAGGGGCTCCTCCGAAGTTTCTTTATCCACTCTATTCTACAGTTCCTCACAGTATTCTTTCCATCTGTTTCTGATTTCCAATTCTTCTGTTAGTAATGCTCCATTCATGTCTTTGATGACATTCTATTTGGGCTTAAACTTGTGCTTTAGGTCACGAACTAAATAAAACATACTTTTACAATTATATAAAATTTTATAGAGTTCCAGGTGCTCCTCATTTGGAACTCTATCTCTTCACATTTATTAGTATAAAATTTTTCCTCCTTGTCCTGCTTGATGGCTCTTCTGACTTCTCTATATAATCTCTTATATTCTTCAGTCCCTATGTCTCTTTGTTTTTCCACCCACCTTCTTTTGATTAGTTCCCATGTTGAATCCGATATCCACGGGTCTCATGGTCTTCTTATTGGGTCGAGATATTTCTTGGCTGTATCCTGTATTACCTTGACCCCTTTCCAAAGTATTTCTGGTGAGTTCTCCTCATTGGTCTCCAAAAAATCATCCAATTGATGAAATAAAAATCGAGTTGATGTTTCTTTGTAAATCCACTAGGAATTACTTGAACATCCAGTCTAGTGGGATGTGCCTGACTTTGAAGTTTTCGTAGTCTTACTTTGGCTCTTACTAGCTGATGGTCTGTACCAAAATCTGCTCCAGGGCAAGTATACACATCAGAGATGCCTGTCTTTCACCGCTGGATAGCCAGGATATAATCAGTCTGGTGCCTTGACCTATCAATGTTAGATATCCAAGTATAAGCCCGTCATGGGTGTTTCTGGAAGCAGATATAACTAATCCGTTAGTTAGTGGACAAATTCCAATAATCTTTCACCACGGGTGTTACGTTCACCCAGACCAAACATGCCACATTCTGGCCTACTCTCATACTCTTTCCCACTTTTGCATTTTAGTTATCTAAGAGGTAAAGTATTCTCTCCTTGGTAGGCAGTCCAAACCAGTAAGTCCTGTTATCAGAAATATGTAATCTATTTTAATGACGTATATTATAAAAAATACTCTTGTTTTCATCTTTATTTCACCAAAGAGTATGTTACTTCTGTTTATAGAAGTCGGTTGAAATTACATCAAATTGCTCTTAGGTGTGCACCCTCTTAGGGCAGAATTTTTGTTTGTTTGTTTATTCGTATAGTATTTGCAGTAGTGTCAACTGGAATACTTTTTTATATATTTTAGACTGCTGTTTTTATGCAGTTTGTTGCTGTGAATTTCTGATATTGAAAGGTGATTATTTGAGAACACAATTCCATGAATCTTGTCACAGAAATGAAAGTGATCCTGGAAAAATTCTTCTGCAAACATGATGAAACAGGAATGGTTTTTGTGCTATTTCCCGTAGTGCGTGGAACGAATACGGTTTTGTTTTTGTAGCTTCGCTACCGTTGAAAGAGAATCCACAAATGGCGACTTTAAATATATTGCGACAGTCCTTCCGCTGGGGGAGACTTGCTCATTTAATAACACCGTATGATAGGACGGTGTAGTTTTATTTGTTACAAAACCTGGATATTTTTTTCTCGTGCTCTTTTGATATTTGTAAGATTTTCTCCGTTTGACATCCCCAGGGTACTCTGTGCTTCCAAATCGAGTGGCACATTACAAGTAAGTTCGTTATGTTAATAGAATGACTTCTAGCCAGTGTTTATTCCGATGCAGAATTTTGTTCAGCGAAAGCTGATCAATAACTTCATAAATGTCATGTTTATGTACATTTCTTGTTTGAAACAAAGTACTGTATGTTTAAAGTTTGCAGTAAAACGCATCATGAACCTCAACTCGTGTTGCTTTTTTGATGGCGTTTTGTAAGTAAATGCTTCTGTTAAGCGTGGACGTTAATTAAAAACTTCCGTTAGAAATTAGAGATCATATCAGGATCGTAGGATCTGGAGGAGACTTACATGGCTAACAATCACTCTAAATAACGATACGTACAGTCGCGAAGTGCTCATGTTGAGACTGAATTATATTTAAGAGTCCATGAAAAAAAAAAAAGCCACTAATTATCCTCACAAACCAAACAGTTCGCTTATTTGAAATTTCGTGTTTTTTTTAAAATATAATTTACTATCCATAAAGTGTAATTTTTTTTTGTTTTTGTTAGAATAAGAAAACAAATTCTACAAGTTATACTTCCATGTTTGCACAATGCTATTTTTCTAATTTTTTAAATATTAGAATGCAGATGCAAATACAACGCCCTTTTTGAACTTTTTGAAAGTCAGTATATTTTTGTCTTGCGATGTCATGTAGTTTACCACGTAAGCTACCCAAAAACAACATTTGAGTATCAATATGACTTGTTAATATTAGTATTATGAATTGTTAATAGTTTAAAAAAAAGCGCCTAATGCATTCTTCGAGAACAGTGGAGTATATTTAGCAGAGTAATTAATGCAGAATTATTCCTAATAAAAAATAGATCCGGTTGGTTTAATTCGTTATCGAGGTAACGTGTGGGTTTATGATATAATACATCGCTGGTGTTGGGGAATGCTCATCTGAATATTATCTGCATTGTTAATACAGTTATGCAAGATTTGTACAATCAAATCAACGCTGCAGGAACTTCGAATACGATGTAGCGATATCATCAGAAATTGTGCCGACAGTGTTGGTGAATCGTGGGTTATCTGAAACACCAGTCTCAATCTAGGACTTCAAAAGCAGATTATAATGGTTCGTAGATTGAGAGTTGGTGTCTCCCTCCCACACGAATAGTGATTACTCTCATAGAGTAGGACGAATTCGTTTGTCTTTCTGTTCTTAACCTTCTGACCAAAACAGATGTAGTAAGTTGTAAAATTAATAATGCTGCTGTTGCGTAGGGCAAGTTATTTTCTGGGTAACCACCTCTAGCATAAGTATTTGAGGGTCCACATTTTCCGTAAGTCGATTTTTTTAATGTGATTAATATTAAATTGCTTTCCGTGTAAGTTTTGCTTAACAATACTTCTGATATCACGTTTGTTTTATGAACGTTAAAGTAGATTGTAAGACTTGACCAGAAAATGATAGTGGCATCGCTCTTAAACATGTGGGCTGCTGGAGTGAATCCCAATTTCATTGAATGTATTTAAAGTAATTTTTATTACCTGGTGTGACACTACCATGCTTATTGGATGTCTTTCTAGAGGAGGGCTTCCGGACTATGTAACCCTTAGTCTACTTATTATACTAATATGCAATAGGTTCTTAAAATGCTAAAAGCAAGGATTCACAAATTTGTCCAGGGCTCAAAAAGATCTGCTACTGCAATTTTATTTTTAAAATCAGAGAAATTCACAAACTTGCTGATATTAAAAGTTCACTGAGATATATGGTGTTTTTACTTCAT
The DNA here is from genome assembly GCF_054136105.1 of Typopeltis vanoorti. Taxonomy (NCBI): domain Eukaryota; kingdom Metazoa; phylum Arthropoda; class Arachnida; order Uropygi; family Thelyphonidae; genus Typopeltis; species Typopeltis vanoorti. The sequence goes on from NC_143553.1 coordinate 35,888,576, forward strand.
TAAAGTGGAGTATGTAAGTTTTGAAACAAATCATCGCATCTACAAATTTCACTGATATTAGATGAAGGCAGGTAATAGAGCTAATCAGCAAATCATCTCATTAGTATTTTGCATATAAAAATGCCCGATAATGCTTTGGTCAAAATATTTCTGTCAGAAATGACGGTTTTATTTTTATTTGTTTATTTATTTATTTATTTTTTTGCGAACGCAGCAAACGATTTAAAACTTTATTATTTCATTTAGGTGAGTAGTAGAGGTGGCAGTTTGAACCAGATCAAGATAAGATAAGGAATCGTGACGTGATTGGTTGTTTATTTGATGATGTCATGAGATTGGAATGTTAGGAATTTCCCTGGGGTATATGTGTCAGTGACGTGAGTTCTTGTATTTTGGTTCGCGTATGGAATTGTGGGTGATGGTAGAGATAAGGATTCGTGTTGTGATTGGTGGTGCACTTCTGAGCAGATGAAGATCAAGATAAGATAAGGGATCGTGACATGAATGTTTGTTATCAGATGAAGATAAGTGACGTCATTTGTTAGTTGTAAATGAGTGGCATTATTGTTTTGAATGGAAAGGAAGATATATTAGTGGATAAGGAATCGTGACGTGAATGTTTGTTGTTTTCAGATGAAGATGAATGACGTCATTTGTTAGTTGTAAATAAGTGATGTTGTTGTTTTGAATGGAAAGGGAGATATATTAGTGTATAAGGAATCGTGTCGTGATTGCTGGGACACTTCTGACCAGATCAAGATTAGATAAGGAATCATGACGTGAATGTTTGTTGTTATAGAGTTTGGAATGTTTGGAATTTCGCTGGGGGCCCTCGTCTGTCAGGGACATCACGTGGTGTATTTGGTTCGCTTTAAGCATTGTGGGTGTTATTTAGAGATAAGAATCGTGACGTTATGTGTTTGGAAATTTCTGGGGAACATATGTCTCTGTGATATCACATTGTGTTTTGATTTGACTATGGAATTGTGGGCGATGTTTTTGAGATAAGATATCTTGGGATTTTCCCAGGGTGACACACATCTGTCATGGTCGTCATATTTTGTGTTTGGTTGTCTATAGATGGGTGTAATAATTTTCCAATACATTTTGGGGTATTTCTTTCCTGTTAAAGGGTGGGATTCTTAGAGTAGAGTCTAGTGGCGGCTGTGTTTCAAGCTTTCCTGAATAATTTAATTATATGCTGGTGTCTCTGGCATTTAAAAATAAATTAAAATAAACGGACAGTTAAATGGATTACAAAACGTTTTGTATGTATTCTAGAAATTCTAATGATAATTTTAAATTACTTACTATCTTTCCAGAATGGCTCTTCTAAATGTGAATATTCCAAAATAGTTGAATTTTATATCCACATCACAACACAAAAACCAGAAAGAACGAAATTTCTGTAAATACGTTAACCTGAAATAGTTGAGTACTTCTTCCTTTAGATTTCAGCCTGTAGGATCATGCTATGTTATCGTCATGAGTAATATCCCCCCAGCTAGCGGTTACTTCAAATCAGTTTTCTTCAAAGGGGGCTTTTCATGAAGATGACATGAGTCATATCCATAAATTGCAGTATTGTTCAAAAGGTATCATTTTCCCAAGTTTGGATGATTCTCAAATACTTACATATGATGAAGTGATTATCATTCACATGATTGTGATGACACATATCCTGAAATCATTCATTTCTCATTAAGGATTTTATACAGTTATTATTTTCAAGTAGATGGCTTGTTTGTTTCATTACATTTTGTGTAGCTAGGAAACTGGAATTTATTTCAAATGAATATTAGCTCTGTAATCTCTCTTATCCGGTCACCAATTTTGTTGTACGTAGGTGAGAAATCTTCCACAGGAATTCTTCGTTCCTGTGGAAAATTATTGCTGTACTAAATTAATGCTTATATTTATTTTTTTAAAACCAATATTGACTATTAATTTTACCTGCGATTCCTTGTGCTCTTAACCTATTTCTGTAACTGAAATTTATTTATTTTATTTTATTTTTCTTTAGCATTAGTAATTTTAAGTAACAGATATGCGACAAACAAGGTTTTGAACTTGTCATAGCGTTTTCTTTTAGAAATTTCTTTTGCTAGCACAACAAATAAATAGTTATTTCTTATTATTTCAAATGAATATTAGCTCTGCAATATATACTTTGTTAATTTCTAAGTTACCTTTTATTTGACTGTAATATTATTGACAAATTATATTTACTGAATCTAACATACAGAAATTAAATAAAGTGAAAAAGACAGATATCTACATATATAGTAAATAAATTGTCACTTTTCAGGTGAAATATTCTTCACTAAAATTTGCCTATTAATTTAATACCCAATTATTCCTTTTGCTTCCAAGAGTTGACAGTTTCTTGAAATATTTGAGGGCTTGAATGAACAAATAAGACTTAATTCACTGAGTCAAAAAAAATCTGGTTAGTTTGTGGCATTAAATTTACACATTTTATTTGAATGAAATATTATTTACAAATTGTACTTACTGAATCTAACATACAGAAAATAAATAAAGTGAAAAATACAATCTATTTTTTGCTCCTTAATCTTCTTATTGTTAAATTTGCACTGTTGTTCAAAGATTCTTCCCATTCTTGTGGAATTGCCATCATGTGGTTTTTGACAATGTGACTCTCATCTGAAAGTTAATTTTCATTTGGTGATCATTGGGGATTTATTACTGTAGTAAAATTAAGGGTTGCATATTTATTTTTTTGAATCGATACATATACTTCTAAGAATTATTAAAAGCACAGAATCTTTCCTTATGTTTCCAAAAGCATTTAAAAGTACATATTATGTTTTCACGTTTTAGGCATCAAATTTCATTTAAATCAAGAACAGGCCTCCCTATTAACCTCGTTAATGTTTTTGATTTTTCTCTTCCTTTGGCGAGTAATATTTGATATCTGCATGTTGATTCTATCATCCAATATCTTAGTTTGTCCACAGATAGTGAACCAATTTCCCACTTCAGCTGATGGTTATATTTTAATAACCAAGAATTGAGTTTTTAACTCTTTCAGGTAATTCTTTCCAACTACAAGGTGATTTTGTCAATGCATTTCTTACAATAATTTCATCAGAAATACGAATTTCTTTAGGAAATAAATTTGAAGTCTTATTCAAAAGAAATTGGCAATCAATTATTCCAATGATAAGTGAAAATTTGTATTTTTCATCCACTGTCGATTTTTCATAATCGTTTTCCTTCATTCTTCTTAAATTACTTCATATGGCACCACAAATAAATAGTTATTTATTATTATTATTTCACTGATTATTAGCTCTGATCTTATATTTTATGTTAACTTTCTGTTAGAAAATTCTAAACAATTAGAACTTTTCACAAAGAAACTTTCAAAAAATTTTGTGACTCAACACAAAACAGCAGCTGCAGTGGATGAACAATTACCTTAAGTCCAAAATCACTCGACTCTATGGTTTTTTCTTATAGTACTGTTTACCCTTACTATATGCCCTACCCTGACCGTTCCTTCAAAAATGAACATTTTGTGCAGATGACTCAACAACATGCTTTCGCATACTGTTGGATATACTGTTGGTGTATTTTTATCTTACTTTTTGTAACATGGTAAGCACACTTCCATACATTTGATATTGTGTCAGTCTGGAAATGACACCATACCTCCCTAAACATTCTGTGTATTCTTTTGTCACCAAATATACACAAACAGTTTTTGTAAAATGTTCGTAAATGCCCCAAAATAAAGAATCTTTTTCGAATTGGATAAAATCTTGAAAGTCTAATTTTACCATTGATGAATTTAACGATAATTTTCCCCATGATATGAATAGATGGTAATTCAGTTTCCAAAAATAGTAAATGATTATCAATGTCGTACATTTTCGGTGAAAATCTCTCAGCTTCTTCACAACTAATAGAAAAAACTTTACTTTCATCAGCTCCTGTATCATCGAGTATTAGTTCCCCATCTTGGCATTTCAGAATATAACACTCACTGATGTCCATTTCGTAGTCAACTCTTCTTTGCAAGTAGCCGAGGATATCAGACCACTTCCTGCATAACTTTTCCCAAGTGGTCCTGGATAAATAAATCACAACGTACATGTCTTCTAAAATAATAATCGGTTTCCATCCTTTTAGAGCTAGGTGAAGAGTTTTGTCTTGTGCTATTTTCCTGAAGAAAGAAAATTTCAATGACTTTTGTGGCTCACCCATTATTTTACTTTACTTTCCTGGATACCAATCACCACAACACAATACGATTGCTGCAGGGGATGAACGAATTGCCGTAACTGCAAAGACACTAGACTCATTCGTTTTTCCTTATAGTGTTTACCTGACCCTTAACCCTGACCGTTCTTTCCAAAATGAAACTTTCGCACAGATGATTCACGGACATGTTTCTACATGCTGTTGGATATGATGTTGATGTGAGATTATCTTACTTTGAGACATCATAGGGCGAATCTTATCTCTGTAGCTCGAATGGTATTCTATATTATTTGTCCTTATTATGTTAAGTATTTTATCCTCAAAAAGTGTTTTTGATGTTAGACTATGTGACTATTTCTCTCACTCATATGTCCGAAATTGTTGGGATGGGAAAAAAAAATAACATTAGGCAGCAGAAGTGAAAAAGTCGTCAAGAGGGTGACAGAGGTCTTCCCTGCAATGCTCCCCCACCCCACCCCCTAACCCCATCACCCCCTGTTCTCCCCCCCTCTCCTCCAGAAGATGTCTGCTCAGCCTAGTGGAGATGAGCGAGCTCACCTTTTGCAGATATCTTTTAGTGATGTCACTTCCAACTGATACTGATAACTTTGGAGGGAAAAAAATAGCATTAGGTGGTGAATGTGAAAGGGTAGTCAAGAGGGTGACAGGGGTCTTCCCTGCAATACTCCCTATCACCCAGAAGATGTCTGCTCAGGCTAGTGGAGATGAGCTCGCTCATCTCCACTTAGGTGATTCATCGCCAATTTTAGATTCATTTTGACATTCCAAAGCGCTTATTAGATTCATTTTGTTTCTTTGTACGCAAGTTATTCCTGGACTCTAACTATATGGCTTTTTTTGAAATTCAATAGAATCCTTTCCCAAAAGCTTATTTAATTTTTTTTTAAATCGGATGGTTTTCAGAGGAAAAAAAACGGTTAGAAATAATACAGAATTATTATTTGATCTTCCTCAGCTAGATGAAATCGGCTTACTATTTAGGATTTTTGCTTAAAATGTTTGGGTCATTTCAGTTTTGATTTCAAAACTGATTTTGATTATGTTAACGATTTTATATTAGCATGTTCTAAACGGTCTGAGTTTTCTTAACCTAAACCCTAACAATAGCAATTGACACATTTTCCGGATTTACTATTGGATGGAACTCTTTCAGTAACGTAAACTTGACATAGTTGTCGTCGAAATAACTCAAATATCGATAATCGAATATTTCAAAGTGTATTTTATGTAAAAAGTTATAAGAAGCAGTTTTCAATCTGGAGTTCAAGATTTTGAAAGATTGTTGAAAAACTTGTTGATATATTTTCTTGTTCTCTTTCTCTATAATTCGATCATTAAAAAAATCGAAATATAATTCTACTCTGGCTTGATCTTGTTTTTCTGAAGAATCTCTAAAACAGTAATTGGAAATATCAAAGAAACAGCCTTACTAAATGGATATAATCCAATAACAACCCAAAAAACAATTAACCACTCTCCTACAAATCAACCCAGACAAGAAGCTCACAGGACGCTTGTATCACATATTAAAGGCATGTTTGAACGTTTGGCAAAAATTATGAAAAAATATCAACTCATTGCTACCTATAAATCCATCAACCAAATTCACAACTTGCTACCTTCTCTAAAAGACAAACTCTCACCAATTATGCTACCTGGCGTATACGAAGTACCATGTTCGTGTAACTTGTCTTACTATGGATAAACAGGAAGATCTATAAATAAACGTATCTCTGACCACATCCTATCAAATCTCACAAATCTGGCTTTGCACAACATGGGATCGAAAACGCTAACCATATGACCCAATGGCAAAACGCTAAGCTACTACATAGCATATATAGACATGAACGTATATATATAGAAATGCTGAAGCCTTACTTCATAGACCTAATCTTAATCGGAACGACTGTCTCATTATTCAAAAGTTTGGGAAATTGTTATCCTCAATTGTATTAAATAATTTATCTGTTACATTTTAATATAATTAAATTAATTTTAATTTCAGCCCAGTAGTTTTAATCCTTGAACATGCGATACGTAGAGGGATTCCGATTTAGGCATGCGTGCTACTGTTTTTTGAATTCAATTCCTATTGTTCCATAATTGTACTGATGATGTCTTATGATACATAAGACGAAATATTTACATAATAAAAAGTTATGTACTGTGGCATGCGTGCTATTCTGTAGTTATTAAAAGTTGTAACTTCATTTGGACCATTTTAATGACAGAATTTGGAAAGCATACAACCAACAACGACAAAAAAAAACATTGCCACAGGGTGTATATGATTGATAATAATATGGTGTCACTATACAAGCATACTTTTACGAAGCACTTTATATTGCTACTGTCTGCGATTATTTACTTTTTTATATATTTTTTTTAACAATGCCACAAAAAGTATGAACTCCAGCAATTATTATCCATAGAATGTGTCATATTTGGATGATGAAAGACTAACTCTCCTCCCACTCTTAAAATTGTATTCCGAAGGTGGAATTTTTTGATAAACGATAGTTGCGGTCCAGCGGCAACAAAGAAAAATTACAACTATTCTGGGAAATCTAAACATACAGAATTCTGTGGTCAGGACGAGAAGACCGGAACATATATAAAGTTTAGGATAATTTGTCCTTTTTTAGAAGGCTATCCTGAGACCATCGCTTACTTACTGGTGTATAAAATTCGATGCAGTAGGATTTTTCCTCTTTATGCATCGACTTTTACAGAGGTCGCAATTCTTAAACAAGCTAAACAATTTTTGTATTAACGTTGTAAATATTATAAAAGCCCATGTGTTTAACTGCAAGAAATTATAATACAAGTTTGTGCAAAACAGTAAATGTTTAAATTGTAAAATTCAAGGGCCTTAGAAATCGGCGCAGTATTGATGTAGGAATTGTATACAATGTAAGTGATCTTAAATGTGCTTGGAGTCAGCCAGATACCAGATTCAAGGACAGTGATAACAGGCTGTTTAGTTCTGAAGCATTTCCGCTTTCTGAAAACAGGATTATATGTGTGTATCCCGTGAGAACTAAAAGTGAACATTAACGTGAAGGTCAAGACTGTTTGCGCGGGAATGTTTGGGGCCTCGACCCGAGAAATCGTATAAAGGAGGTTATAAGAAAAAAAATCTATGAAAAAAAAAGAAAAAAGGAAAGGGAGAGGATAAGAGAAGAGTGAACTTCAGATCCAGTCCATTCGCCGTGCGTGGTCGGCCCGTTTAAGCTGCGAGGGATAGCCACGGGTGCCGTGAAGCCACCGAAGGAGAAGAGAAGCAGGACCCGCATGCATTGCGGATCCTGCTTCTCTTCTCCTTCTGCTTCTCTTTTAGGACAGTCTGCTAAGTGCCTCGAACGTCGGACCCCTTCGGCTGATTCAGTAAAACTGGTAAAAATGTGCTTCAAGCCCTGGGAGTCATTCAGGTGAAACGACGGTGACGACAGAATCTTTGCGTGGACGTCAAAACCTAAAACGGATGGGAAGCCAAAGGTACCTACGAAGGAACTAGGAACGGGTATATAGTAACGTTAATGAAGATATGTGAGTACATTTTGTTGTGATTGCTTAAGATATGTGAAATTGACTGAGACTCCATGGGACATTTGTTGTGCTTAATATATTTCGTAGTTCAGGAGCGGAGAGTTAATCTAAGAATAAATTGTTCACAAATATAGTGTTGGAAATACTTGTCATAAATTATAGAGCATGATACTCCTAAAAATGAGAAGGACTGATAGTTTCCTTTGAGTGTTAATATAAAATGTTGCGTGACTGTGCATATACTAATGTTTAATTGCTGAAATTTTATGCTTAGAGTAAAGTTAAGAGAACCCCCTTTTTATTGTATGATATTGTATAATTGCAGTTTAATTTAAACAATCATGTTTGTTTTGTTTACAAAGTGTGCCACCTGATCCTTATGCAATGCACTGTTTCCAAAAAAAAAAAAAATACCGGACCTGTGTGCGAAGGAATTAAATATTAGCCGCGACTGTATAGTTAAGCTTTAGGATAGTTTCAGAATATACTCTGCTGGAAGTATAATTATATCTAATACCATACGGAGAACACTGGTGGTGCAGTCGATAAATCTGAACTAATAAATTTCTAGAGTTCCTCCCGGTATTGAAAAAATACTAATCCGTAGAATAAAGTTAATAAAGGATATAGAAGGATAAAGTAAGAGAAACATAGAAGGTAGAGAAAGTGAAGATAAAGGAGTAGAGTAGAGAAATTAATGTAAGTAGTAAAAGATAAAGAATATATAATAATAATAATAATAATAATATAATTGAGAACCATTAATAGCGAAGATATATTACAATATACATTAATAGAAAAATATTACAAAGAAGCAGCAGCAGAAAAGATTATACTGGAACAGTCCAGTCTCTTTGTCTGGGAGATATAATACTCATACTTTACAACTTAGAATACTTTACGACTGCTAAACATTTGTAAAGACGAACGTTTGTCTATCTGATGTAAATATAGACCATGGGATCTTTTACCGCCATATTTTGCACGTGGGCTTCTTATTTAATTATCAGAAGATCGTTTCGGACTCAAATTATCCATCGAATGTTTTACTGCCCCTGTAAACGTATATTTCCTGCGGTGCTTGCATGCAATCCAATTAATGAGAATATACACACATTACTAATCTCCAAATATTGCTCACCGAGAATCGCATCTTTTTTTTTTTCTTTTAATCTAGATTCGAGACCTAGATTCAAATCTTCTGGAATGCGAAGAAACCTTTCTAAGGGTTTCCAGCTTTAGATGAATTAGCCAGTCTCATTCGGAGGTGGAAGGGTTTCCCTCCCCAACACAGGAACTGGCCAGACGAACGCTTGCAATTAACAGACTGGATGCATGGCCTCATAGTCTTAGTTGCTTCGGCCATAAATCCAGATAACTACAACAACAGTAATTCAAATTTTGCACCGAATATGAAGATTGACAGGCTATCTATGCTAGGATCCAAAATTTTGACGCAGTCCGATTATTTGCTCTTTTTTTTCTTTTTATGATTTCTTTGATTACAATGATTTTAGTTCGAATTTCATGCGAATGCTTTAAAGGACTTTTTTCATCTGAAGATGACAGTAAGCCAATCTCATATGGAGGTCGTAGGGTTTTTCCTTCTGGACACACGGGAGTTTCATCCAGCCAAACAGCCTAACTCGCGAGGAACAGATGCCGATACTCATTAAACTTAGTTGCTTGGGCTGTAATTCCAAACAATAGCTTTTTTTGCATATTCCGGAAACTAATTGTGTTAGAGGTGTGGTTCCCCTCCCCCCCGTATTTCATAAAAAAATCGCCTTGCCTTTTCCCTCTTGCTAAAATGTACTGTAAATTTTGTCCTTGGGAAACTGGATAAACGAACGAGTGTAACATTACTAAAATCAACTTATAATTAAATAAATAAATAAAAAGAATTAAGCACATTCTAGCATTAAACATTGCAAGGAATCAAAAGTAATTGTTGTTTCTAATCTTTCCGTTGTTCTGTTGATTCATATTAATATGGAAACATCCTATTAGACCTGATTCGCTTTAGGAGTTTTGAAAATCTAATAATCTTTCATCGTGCCAGCAAAGGTTGGTCGATTGGTAGAGTCTTTGCTACTATATAATGGCTCACTCAAAAAGTTAAGCAAGTCTGAGGTTAGTAGTTGGAAGGGGAGCAATCGTTCGATGCTGCTGGCACTCTGCTGAGGACTGGTCATTCTCATAGGGTTAACTTCGTCCTGTAAACTGACGTATATCAGACCTCTGTGCCCTCGGGACACGTGGAGATATGACATTTTTTGACAATAATCTTTCAGCGTAGTTTTTTAATTCGTGGTGGTAATTACACTTCAGGAAAAGAATGAAAGCATATGTAATCTTCAATTATTTTTATTATGAAGTGTATTGTAATGGAATGGCAGTTTCTATAATTTAAAATAGTTATTAAATTCTTTAAGGTCTTCTGGACAAAGGCCATTCTTTAGAGTAGTTATTAGCAAGTATTAATCCAAACAGATGGAAGGTAATTAATAGGAAATCCAAGTAATTATTTTCGACTAATGCAGCACTTTTTGACTAATTAGGGATGTTTTAAGTCTCGCCTATTGTGATGAGCTTTAATGCCAAAAATATCTGCATATCTTTCTTGCAAATTGGTTGCCAAAGTGCAATCGTGACAAAACATGTTAATTAGTGGATCATGAAGATTATTTGTCAACAAGATTGTCTAGCACGGTGGAAGCGCCACCTGCGTGCCATGAATACCTGATAATTAGCTATGCCGTCAACTATTCTTGACGTTTATAACTTTTCTCCCCGATTTCGTCATCAATAAGGGTTTTAATTTGAAAGTCTGTGTAGCACATTAACCAACTGAATAAACACATCGCTCGTTTTATGAAATTAGTAGCAGAAACTTCAGATTCTTCAAAGAAATTTCTGGGTTGTTGTTTACTTAATCATTTCATCGAAATAGATGACCGATTGACATTACTATGAAATCCATTTAAACATAAAAAATCGAACGCATATTTGAAAGTCCAGATGATTTGGAATTGCTGCATGGCATGTATATTCTGGTTTTTCATCCCTCTTCTCCAAGCTGCTCTTTTTTGAGGAATGAAAAACCTGACATTCTGATAACCAAAAAACTGGGACTTTAATATGAGATTGCTAACTCTACTTTTAATTAAAAAGCCCTCTTTGTAAAGACCCTCTCCTACTGCAACGGAATAAATTCGGTTCTGTTTACCAAAATAGAAGTAATGTGCAGGATGAATCATAAGTTGACGATCGTCTCTTAAATATATTAAAAAAAAAAAAAAAACGTTTTTCAACTTTTGTCATGATGTTCATTCAGCATGTGAAGTTTCTTACATGAATTTCTGTTTAAGTTAATAGTTGTCTTTTAAATGGTTAAAAAATAACAGAATTGTCGCGTTCGCTAAATTATTGCTGTGTCTGTAAGTTTCGCCTTCTAATTGTACAGTTGGGAACTAAAATAAATACGAACCTCTTAGCAATATACAACAGCAATTGTTTATATCGCAGTATTTATTCATGCGCTCTGCATCGAATAAATAAAAGTCGAATGTTTAAATAGTGATCCGTTTTTTCTCCTTTTTCCATAAGATCAAATCTGTAATTCCATTAATACGATTAAATTAATGGACCGGGATATGCGTGTGGTGCATGTTCCGTTCTCTCTCGTAGTAGCAACAGTATTCTTTAAATATTCCTTGTAATTTAATTAATACCGTAGTTTTACTGTTTTTTTTTTCTTAGTTTTTTTACTCTCTTGCTGTTTCACAGAGCAGTGAAGGCAATAAACATACCTATCTAAGCTGCTTCCGTAGATTTTTGCAGTTGCTTATTCAATTCTTTTAAACGATCTTGTCGTGCAAGTTATATTTAGGTATTAAATTTGACATTTTTAAAGGGAAGAAAAAGTTGTGTTATAAATAATTCAAATAGTAAAGAGTTTTAAGGCTTATAATGCGGATATCTAGCTGCATTACCAGCGATTTAATGCTGTTTAATGCTATAATGTAGAAAACTTTATGGAAATATTTAAACAATTTCTAGCCAAATTTTTAAAAAAAATGCCCTAGTATGTATTATGAAAAGCAAACAGCTTTAGCCAGTCATAGCTCAGTTGCTCTAGACCTTTCGCTTCAAAGAGCATCAACATTAAATAAACTGATTTGTCGGTTTTTTTTTCATATATTCATCCATATTGATTAAAAAGAAGAAAAAAAAAGACGACTTCACTACCTTTGATACACTATCTGATCAAAACTATCCGTAAACCTGCTCATCCCAAATCTCATTCTAATATGAAAAGTATTAATATGGAGTTGCTCCACCCTTTGCTGTTATAACAACCTTCAGTATTCTGGGAAGGCTTTCCACTAGCTTTTGGTAGTTGGGGAATTCCCTTCCATTCTTCCAGAAAAGTTAGTGAGGTCGGTCAGTGATAACGCGCGATTTGACCTGCTCGCAATCAGCTTTCCAATTCATCCCATAGGTATTCGATGAGGTTGCGATCAGAGGTGCAGGTCAATCAAGTTATCCAAAACCCATCTCATCAAACTGTTCTTGAGCAGATCTCGCTTTGCGGAAGGGGGACATTGTCTTGGTGATGCAGGAAAAGGTCTTCACCGAGCTGTTGTTGCCAAAAGCTGAAAACATAGAATTGTCTAGAATGTCATTATAGGCCGCAGCATTAAGATTTCCTGTCACTGGAATTTGGGGGACCAGCCAAAACCATGACAAACAGTCCCAGACCACCATACCTCCTTCACCAAACGTCGCAGGCCAGTACAGCGGCATAACACGTTCTAATTGGTAGAGTTTTCCTAGCATCTTCCAAACCCAGACTCGTTCGTTGACGTGCCAGATAGTGAAATGTAATTCATCACTCCAGAGAAGAACGCGTTTCCACTGCTCCAGAGTACAATGGCGACGAGCTTTATATCACTTCACCGACGCTTAGTGTTGCCCTTGCTGATGTTAGTTTTGTGTGCGTCTTCGCAGTCATGGAAATGTTCTTCATCTCCCAACGAACAGTTGTAGCGCTGGCTTTGCTTGCACAGGCATTTCGAAACTCGGTAGCTAGTGTTTCAACCGCGGGCTGGAGATGTTTTCGTGCTACTCGCTTCAGTTCGGCGGTCCCACTCTGTGTTTGCATGTGGCCTACCAAGTCGCGATTGTGCGTTTGTACTTCTCTTACACTTGATCTGGTTATGAGATTATAACCCCCCCTACCATCTTCTATTGAGCGCCTTTTCTTACTATACAGTAGAATATTTACAGATAAAGAGTTTCCGGACTCTTGGCATAAGTTGTTTGTCATTGCTATTCCGAAGCCAGGCTAGGATCCAGCCCAGGCAAAGTTATTGTCCCATTGCTCTAACTACCTGACTTTGTAAGGTCTTTGGAAAAAAATAGTAAACCCAAGCTTCTTTGTACTCAGAAAGCAACAAACTTTTTCCCAACACACAGTATGGCTTTCGCAGATCAACCTTGGACCGTTTGGTCCGTTTAGAAACATGCATAAGAGACACTTTCCTGAAACGCTAACATGTGTTTTCAGTGCTCTTCGACATGGAAAAACCCTGTAACACAGCTTGGAGATATGATATATTAAAAGACCTTTTTAATCTTGGTCTGAGGGGTAATTTCCCTTTTTTTATTAAGAAGTTTATATCCAGCCCTGTCTTCCTACTCCGAATGTAAAACACGTTATCTTGGCCATATCATCAAGAAAAGGTGGGGTTCCCTCAAGGCTCTGTCTTAAGACAGTTACTCAATTACTGAACAGCTTCCTCTCACAGTATGCAATTGCCTTTATGTCGATGACTTCACAATTTACTGTCACTCCTGTAACATGTGGGTCATTGAAACACAACTTCAACAAGTTATCGATCGTTTCTCTTCATGGGTTCTTTGTCATAGGTTCAGATTATCTGCAGAAAAAATTGTCTGTGTACACTTCTGCCGGAAACGCATTCTACACCACGCTCCTGATTTAAGAATGGGACAAACTATTATCTCCGTAGTTCTAGAGGCCAAGTTTTAGGGATTCATTTTGAAAGAAACCTCACTTTCTTTACACACATTCGTCATATTCGGGATAAGTGCAAAAAAAAAAAAAAAAGCATTGAATATCCTCCGTACTCTATCCCCTTCAGATTGGGGTGCTGATCGATGTTCCTTTATCGTGCACTTGTATGTTCAAAGCTTGATTATGGATCCAGATTTACAGTTCTGCAAGGGCAAGCACGTTCAGGTGGTTGGACTTGATCCATCATCGGGGTATCCGATTAGCTACAGATACTTTTTCGCACATCATCCATTCAAAGTCGTCTCTATGTTGAATCAAATGAACCCACTTAGAGGAAAATATTTGTCTCCTAATTATGTCCTAAAAAATAAAATCCCTTCCAGATTATCCTACATAGCCTATTTTCTCTACGTTGAGAGGTTCTGTATCACACACGCCAGGCTGCCATCTTTCATTTTTGTATGGGCGTTAATGAGGATATGGAAGCTATTGGCATGCGCGTTGATTTCAATTACCTGCACCAGACAAAACAGCAATTCTCCACGGCAGGCTTCCCCCCCCCCCCCATCCTGCAACCTCTCACTTTATCAACTACAGAAGTCTCACACACACACACACCCTCATCTGTCTACGTTCAGTTGTTCAATGCACAGAGCAGCCAATTCTGATTTCCTGCCCATATATACTTGAACCATATATACATATGGTTCAAGATCAGAGATCTCTGTTGGCTGCGCTGCTGTGTTTCTTAATATTGCAATCTCCAACCAGATCCCATTCGATACAGTAATTATACAGCAGAGGTTCATGCCATTCAGCTCGCACTTGTACTGACTCTGAGTTCTTTACAGGCTATCTCCTCCCCGTTGTATAATCCATACCCAGTGCTTGGTGAAGTGCTGCACCTCTTGTACAAAATAAAGACTTAATTTTGGTGTTCGGTTGTGTTGTATTCCCAGCCACATCGGAATTAAGGGAAATGACATTGAAGCTGCAGCTGCTAGATCAGCTCATGCTTTTTCGACATACTGTTTGACGGTCCCTTATACTGACTACACCCAGACAATAAAATCGAAGTTAAGTGCCCATTGGCAACACTTCTGGCAGGAAGCACTGAAGGACAAATTGCATGAGGTTAAGCCTGAAATTAAGTATTGGTAGTCTAATCAACGTAGGAGCAGAAGAGCGGTAGTTATTTTTGCTAGGCTTCTCATAGGTCACAGTCATCTCACAAATTCTTACTGAGAGCTGATGGCCCACCTGTGTGTAAGAAATGCAACACCCGTCTTACTGTTAGTCATATTCTGGTGGAGTGCGAGGGCTTCACACGAGAGAGAGAGAGAGAAGGGACATTTTTAGTTATTTCGCCAAGCTTTATACAGCCAGATGTCATCAGACTCGGACCGATTGCATGACGTTTTTACGTTTACAAAAACATTAATTTATTCAATAACATTTGATTACGGATTTGTTTATATGTAGATACCGCATTGTAAATATATCTTATTATTATTATTATTCCTTTCCTCTTCCTTTTCCTTACAGTGTCGAGGATTTTCTACATTTAACCGCTACTGTTTCTCTGTGCCTCCTGATATGTCCTATGTCTGTAGATGCGTGTGTTCACTAGCCGGTTTGCCTGTTTTGGGACGAAAAACCCGCGTTTCCGGGTGAAAATACCCCCCCCCCTACCTCCGTAGGAGACCGGCTAACTCACCTTTAGTCGAAAGAGACCAGATAAAGGTTCCTCACATCATGGACGGGAATCGAACCTATGTTTCCGACTAAAGGGCTTCTTCTATATCGACTGAGCTATGGAGGCTCTGTTGTAGATACTTTGAACATATATTTTATATTATTCACTAAATTTATCTCCTTGCAACTATTTATTTATTTATCTATCAACACCTTGTGTACTACTATAACATGTGTCCTGGTGCAGTCTGACCTTCGTTATGTTTGCGCCATAAAACCACAAATCAAATCAAACAGTTGATCGGGACAGCTGAAGCATGGCAGAAATTTCTCAAAGTGACTTGCAAAAGGTGGCATCCTATGATAGCGCCATGTCGAAAGTTACTGAGCTTTTCAGACATCCCATTTTACTGTTAATGTCTATGAAGATCGCAAGACCGTGTGGTTCCTTTTATATCTGTATGAACCATGGTTATGATGTACGTGGCTGTATCCACTATTACGAAGAGTTGTTCGGATATTTTTTTAACAGATAATGTATTTATATCAAGTAAGTATTATTGAAATAGAAGCTTCAGCGTAATTTATCGCGGTGCTTAAATTATTCGTGTCCTTGCGTGAATTCAAGCTTGCCTTCACAACATTTATGTATTTCTCATAGTTATGGTAACAATACCATGGGGAAAAAAATTCCTCACCTGATTTTAACGTTTTCTTGATACATCAGATTATTTTTCTTTACACAAGGCTAGAAAGTAAACAGCAGAATGCTATGCATTTTTAATTGACTTTGGCCAAGTACCAGGATAAATAACACCGTTACTCAGATTTGAGTTCTTTGTATTATATTATCTAATATAATACAAAATGTTCTTAAAATTGTCGTCTTATTCCATTTTTAATGTCTGTTGATGTTTGTACTGCGCGTTGCAAAAGTGTATAATGACTTGAAATACGATAACGTAGGATGTAACTTGTACTTGAGATTATTCTTGAGATTTTCGCTCCGCATTTTATTGTTTCTAATGCAACAGATTATGTCATTATAAGCTACAAAGAAAGCTCTTTACTCTTTAAATTATTGAGAACCTCAGATCTGTTGTTTTTAAATATGCATTCAAAGCAGTTTTTTTTTTAAATGTGTTATCTTGCCTAAACTTTTTGTTCTTATACATGGGCTTAATATGTCTTATTGCACGCTGTTGTTTCAATCGATAACTCCTTCGTATTGAGTATGGTACCATATAGTCATGTGATATACATCATCGTGATATTTACAGGCACTTATTTTGGCTTCAGGGATCGAAGATGACGATGCTAACTTTTTGACATTGAAGGGTTTCTTTCTATCTTTTTTTCCCCCCTTTTTTGAAAAACACTTCTAAGCGCCTCCAATTTGAAGTCGTTCGTACTCTGGCAAAATTACTTGACTTTAAACTCTTTTACCACTGCCACAAGAATTGATTAGGCAAAGAGTCTTATCTTGTAAAAAAGGAGAGACAACAGATCCTAGTAATTTATAAATATTTTTATCTATTACTTACTAGGACCTGTTGTCCCTGCTTTCTTTAAAATAATTGAGTATTGCTACAAGTCAAATATGATTTCTAGTATATGCATTGTATAGCATGCACTATGAACTGTTTAAAATGTGAAGCTGCATGATTTCATTAAATGTAAACTAAAACTCTAAACTCTAAAAGGATTTCTAAATAGAATATAGACCATTTTTAGATGCGTGTCGCAAAATATGTAAATACTGTATTGATTCGCAAGATGTTAAAAGTCGTCGTCCCCGTAAAACAGGTAAATGGGCCAAAAAAAAAAAAAGCAGACTGGAGAAAATTATGTAGGAGTTAAATAGCGTGAGCCGCCATAGCTCAGTCGGAGGCTCACAAAGCGCTCTGGTTGGAGATCTGGGTCCGAATCGTATCAAGAACGCGATGAATATTTCTAGCACTTTTCAAATCCTATAAATATATGAGTTCTGTGTTTTGCGAAATGTATTCAAAAATTAATCTAAATCATCTCTTAGTTTTGTTAGTCCGAGCAACTTATTCCTGGAGTCCGGCTGAACAGATTTTATTGAAAATCAAATCCTTAATTTCTTTCTTTTTTTTTTTTTTTCGAACCACTCCATTTTTATTTTACTCGTGCAATTTGCAGGGGCACAGAAGAAAAAGCATCGCTTTGGCTGGATGGAATTTAATACATTTTTAATATAAGATGTGCACAATGAGCTGTAAATAATAAATGTATAAATGAACTGTAACTTTTCATATCCTCTTCGATTTCTATAAAAGAAAAGTATCAGCACTGAGTAGAATTCTTTTAAAATAGCGAGAATTTGTCACAGACATAATGAGTAGTATCGTGAAAACAACGGAAATATCGAAATTCAGCTGTAACAATTTCACATTATTTATATGAACAGATGTGCCTTTTAAGCCTAATGTTCATTTGATCAATATGTATCGCGCAGGTCAGTAATTCGAGACGATACTCTTGTTTTTGCCTCTCCTACGCAATTCAAAATAATTTCTTGCCTTAATGAAGTTTAAAAACTTGATACTTAGGATTGCCATTAAAATCAATATTGGACTGTTTTTAATGTCAAAAATTAGACCAAAAAATCTGTAGTTTACATATTATAAGATATATAATTCTAGGTTGGGTTGTTCAATCGTTATGGTAATGAATGGCGTCTGTTATAGTATATAAGCAAATATATTATTATTATAATCATGCTATTTACGAAACACACATTTGATGAATGTTTGCATTCATTTCCTTGTGTTATATTAGTAAGTCTATTGGACATTTTATTTCAAAAAGCACTTCTCCCTCTCTTCCCCTTAAGCAAGGAGTATAGTGACGCAAATATCAGCTCTTTCGAGTAATGAAATAAAGTACAATATCTATAGGTTGTAACTAGTCCGCGCGGTTAGCCTAGTGGCTTTGCGCCTCGCAACCGTATGCCGGGGGAAGGAGTGTCCCAGGTTCGATTCCCGTCGTAGACGTGAGGAATTTGAGGATCTTCCTCAGGCATAGCCAAGTTAGCTGGTCTTGGGCACGGGCAATAGGGTTTTTCATCCCGCAAACCGGCCCCGTGAACATACGCATCGACAGTCCAAAATATATCCCCAGCCAGCAGACCAGGCGACAGGTCGGTTGGGAGTAGTACTAACAAGAGGTCGCATCTAAGTAACACGCGGACCCTGCAAAGGAAGCGGGAATAACGCGTAGTGAAAGAAGGTTGTAACTATTAAGATAGGAGTTTATTCTATCTCTTTTCAAATCGTTCAGTTAATTAGCACATTAAAATTAGGACGAAGTTTTCCTGAAAAAGAGTACCTAAAATGAAAAATGTCATACTTAATTTATTTACTGCACTGAATATTTATAGGCTCGGTAACTAACGTTTCACATTCTTAATTTTTGCCTAGTTGTTTTTCGAATATATATCAACATGCGTAATTACTTCCTATTTTTAGCAGCTAATTTCGTTAATGTTTTTGGAACATGGGTATATCATCAGCAATGTTTCTTTTCGTCATGAGTTTGATAGTATTTTTGAACTTGATTTTTCGTATGAGATCATATGAACAATGTGATATCTTTTATTGAAACAATTTAATTGTTTCACTTCTACAATATTCCCAGATACTAAACAAGCAGGATAACACCCTTCGATTGGAAAAACCTAAGTTCTTTCTGCAGGCTGTTTTCATATGAAGGATAAAAGGATAAATAACCTCGCGGAATTGCCAGTTTTTCATCTAAAACGCGGATAAAACACTTCGATCGCAGCCACAGGAATTTCCTCAAATAGCCTTAGTTGCTTTGGTGTCTCAACAACAAATCCATCATACCTGCTCTCCAACCAACTGGTTGCGAGTCTAATTCAGCCTTGGGTATGGAACTCTGTTGAATGTTGTTTTTTGGTGAGAGATGAATTTGTCGCCCAGTAGTATTAGCCTACCACATTGCTTATTGGAGGTCTGAAGTAGCTTAAAATCTTCGTTGTTTGGTCTCCTCTATAGCACGATTTCGGAATGAAGTAAAAAAGTAATAAATAAATTATTATTTTATTTCTTTTTCAGCATCATATAGCTTCTGCGGTAGTTTGTTATATTATCTTTTGTATCATTTTAAAAAAATGGGTATATATCAGACAAGATATTAATTCCGAAAAAAGTTTTAAGCACTATTTGCTTTTGTTATGGAAAATAAGCAAGGTTGTTTTCGAAATTTTTCAGCATCAATGAAGTCTAATTTCATTTGGGGTCTAAGAAATATTGTCTTAAGAACTTCTGTGCACCAAATGCAGTTGCTACTGGTTGCCACCCGCCGATTATTTGGAAATAAAACTACTGTATGTAACTTCATCATTTATATATTGGATATTCGGTACTTTAAACGTCGATCAAATTTATCAATCTGCTGATAAAATTCTCTACTAAATAGAACGAGCGAGAACAATATCTTTCTCTCTCACTCTCTCTTCACTCTGTTTTAGCGATGTTAAAAGCACTTTCTCACTTTTCACCATGAGCACAATTGTCCATACTCTACACCTTGCCAATCTTTTTACCAATCGCTAATGCATTTTTCCCATTAAATGGAGGAAAGTTCCTTGCAGTTTATATATATTTGTTCAAGCATTTCCACTGTAACTGTAAGAAAGATCTTGTATGATATCGGTAGCAACTTACGTCGCCTTCGTTCCAGAGTAATAAATAATACAGCGCCTTTCGAGTAGCTTGCCACTTTTCTCGGTGAAAGTATCAAAAACTAAAGAAAACAACTAGAAGTATTTCTCAAATACTTTTAGTCTTTTTTGATATTTATTACATTTGAAATTGCTATGAACGGTGGATCGAATTCAAGAATTTCATAACCGGGAACAGCGTTAAGAGGCTGCTATTCGGTTAATTGCTTTTATTTAGCGTATTAATTGACAAATTCATAACATTAAAGCATATGAATCTTAGTAGCAAAAAGTGTTCAAATTTCAAACTTGCAATGCAAAAAAAAAAAAAAAAAAAAGAGCCCCCCCCTTCCCCGAAAAAAACTACATGAATTTCGAAATTTAAAATCTGACTGTAGAACATTCAATATAAACAGTTCTACTATAATTATATCATTTTATATTTCACAAAGTAGATCTCATTTTGATCTTGTATGTAGAACGATGAATTTAAGGAAATAGTTAACAATATTTCAGAGAGGAATGCGGTCGTTCGGGGATAATGTCTGTACTTGCTATTGCTTAGTAGCTAAGAATTCTTGAGCCCACATATGGCATTGAGACCAAGATACCAACGGATAAGCCTAACATATTGACTGATAGAAGCCGGCATTTCATGTGAAGGCTGGTTACCTTATTTTGCCTTTAGACCTTAGAGAATCTGTGTTCGGAGATGCGAGCAATAAGAACAAGCAATCCCATAAGTGTTTCTGTGACACGTGAAACCTGTATGCCACAGTTATTACGGGAGGGATACACTCCACACGTTTGTTAACCATATACACTATTGATTAGCAGTGGGTTAGATACACCGAGCTACGAAGAATGGAAATGAGTTGTGAGGAGATAAGCTACGCTACGCAGTTCCACTCTACACGTGGTTAAAATGGAGAATGCTATGTTGTCCTAATGATGAAGTTTGGACGTTGCAAGTATAAGACGATGATTATCGTGGTATGGAAACCGCGGTCATAGTTCACAGTACACAGAATTGTTACAGCCACGCCCTATCTACACCTTTCTGAAATTGTGCGCATGTGCGCATCCTACATTGTAACCATTCTATAGTACCAACTCATACTCATAGGCCCAGTATCACAAAGAAGTGATTGTAAATACGTAGGCGTGCAGAGAATAGCATCAAAACGTTACAGTGGTCACAGAACTGGACTTTATGCATTCATTCATTCACTGAATTTCGAAGTTCCATTTCATTGCGTGGAACGAAGTGAGGGAACTGCCAAGTTTATTCCTTTTCTATTAGTCAAATCCCAATACTTTAAAGGAACTGTCAGTAAAGACATTATTTTCCATATATCTGCGTGTTATATCTACCTTAAAAAAGAAGCTGTAAGTGTTCTTCATGAGTTAGCCAACAGAATACATGATTTCAGTACCTAACTTGGGTTGAAGCTTAGAGGTCTGAAGATGATGAAACTAATGTAGGTTACAGACGATGAGATGTGTATCTGTGCAGAACTTCGGTGAAATTCAGTCATTCTGCAACCAAATTCTCTGTCCAAACCTGCATCTATGTTGGTAGGCGTGTTAATCGTTCTGGATGTAGTTTCCAATATAACAAATCGTCACACAGGATGAACCAGTCTAGGATTGAGGTGTATGTATCCCGGGGCCAAGCCATATGATACTTGGCATTACCTTGTGGTAGATAATTTTTTTTAATGCCACCACTTTGCTTATCTTAGGCGTGAAGTAGCGATAAATCTATATTTATATTTCAAAGCCAAGTTTTTCATTTCTTCCAATATGCAATATGAATGATGTTTTATGAATTACTTCTTACATCATGAAGAGATCAAACATTTCTTCCTTTCCGGACTAAAGTTTTAGAAAACGATTATTCCTTAAATTTACATTTGTGTACAGACTAAACCTAATAGCAACGCTTTTTAATTCCAGATAAGCTAGCGAATAATCTTACTGCCACTGTTATGATAGGTGCCTATAGGAAGGTAGAGATATATATCGATATTACCGATTCTATGATTTCGAAAGAGTTGTGTGAAATTTCCACGTATAAGGTTTAAAAGAATCCATAGCTATATATTCCTCTTATTATTATTATTATTAGTAGTAGTAGTATTTCAACTTGCTTTGCCAACAACCATAACACATCATGCATCGAGAAATAGATTGCATTTGGAAAAAAGCATCCTTCCTGATTCACTTCACGAATGTACGTGATTCTTAATTTAATTCAGGTTCTATTTATTCACAACGATGTGATACACTTTCATCTCCAATCAAAAACCCCCTAGTTTTCATAACAGAAACTCATATTTCATCTGCATCCCTCATTTTACTTTTCTCAGTTATACACTGACTCTTAAAGGTGATATTTGTGCATATTTCCATACCAATAAGAATTGATTTCCTGATACATTCGGTACCCATATTTAGCCCAAACAATAATTCCACGTAAAAAAAAAATAAGGCAGGAATCACGAAGATTGTTATCTTTCTTGGCATTTTTTAAATTCCAGATAGCAAGTGGATGAAAGCAGGATCAATTTTGCACCATGGGGAAAAAATCGACATTAGATTGCTACCTGAATTGCCTAGGGAACAAACAGCACCAACAGTACACTTACACGGATCACTGATGAAGAAGAGATCAAGAGAAGCGCTTGTAGACAGGTTTTATCTGGCTAGATATATGAATAGTTTGTGAACACAAATATGTGAGCTTGTGAGATCATTGATGATAGTAAATGCATCGGCATCTCTACCTACTCGATCAGTGTAGTTGAAAAGAAAACCGACTGAAGTTGTAAACATTAAATTCTCTTAAAATGACTTCAACATTAGAAAAGTTGGAAAAATCATATAAAGGAAGGAAATCCAAAAAGTACAGAAAATGGTGCGTGACACTATGCACTAGAAGCTATAAGACAGTAAATGTCTAATAGAATGAAATAGATAGATTTTTAGTTGGAGAAGATCAAAAAGACGAAAGTCGAAGTTAGAAATCCTCTGACATTGTGTATCAGGACGAACATATGCCAAAAGTTTCAGCTAGTATAATTAAGAAAGTGGATGAGTAATGATTTAAAGAAATCGAAGTACTGATTTCTTATGAAAAACAGAAGTAATTTTGCAGATCGGAAATTGAAATGAATATGGTTGGCTCTGGAACTAAGAATATAGAAGGTTTACCTTTCTCCACATATAATCGATTTCTCGTTGCTTCACTTAAGGTGAGTTGAAATTACAAGATGAAGAGAATATAGTTCTTAATAGATTCTTTAATAAACTAGACGTAGAGAATTTTCCCCAACTCCTCTGAATATCATGGTCCCTGCAGTACCCTCAACACAACACTACCTAGGCTTCCCTCCAGGTACCCTCATAGAATAGTAGCAGTGAGAAAGCGTTGCCATTAGATTTGGGCTCATTATGCTATCTAGCTGCCGGTTTAAACACAGAATAAACGTTTTAAAACTATATTCTCGAAAACGAATGTTGGATCTCTCCTTTGATGTCGAATGTAGATATCTAAACATACTCATATTATATGCTGGAAGCAATGGAAAAAAAGTAGGCATGGTCTTTTCTCTAGCGTCTAAATATGGCTTCTGACCACTGAAGCCTCAAAAAGCAAAATGGCGGTATTACATTGGTCGATGGAATTCGTCTATTACCAAGTGGTGCCTGATACCGTAAATTTGACATTTCCTTTGAGGGAGGGACATTATGTACCTCGATCCCTGCCTGTATTATGGTACTCCTAGTTAATTTCCTCTAGCCCGATGGTTTAGTGCCTGTTTGCTTGGCATATACTAAGAGCTACTAGCAGGCCACCAACATGAAAGTGCAGAGGATTTGGTTGCTGCCACTGACCAGACTTCTTCTTCTTCTCCTTCAGTTTGGAGGTCGGCAATCATGGTACGCCGGAGCATCCGATCCTCTGCCATTTTGCACTTTTTCTTTATAAGGTTTTTCACTGGTGCTCTTTTGGTTCCCATTAACTTCAATACCTTTTTTTTTTTTCTCCTTCCAAAAAATCTTCATGGCCGTCCTATAGCACCACATCTCAAGCCCTATAATTTCCTCATTATGGATTTTGTATATGTCCACGTCTCACATCCCTAATTCAGTGTAGACATAGGATTTTATTATTCATACTAGGGGAGCCGCCTCCTCCCTGATGCCTACGGCTCCCCCCCCCCCCCGAGTTCCGGAGGGGTAGGCCGGTTCTCCTTGAATTCTGATGACTCGAATTTTGAAGACTCGACACTCAGTGTAGCCCTGAGTTTCAAAACGTTTCAAATTACTTGAAAAAAAAACGTAACACAAACGTTACAAAAAAAGGCTTATCATTTTATATTATAGAGTAGATTTTAGTCTGTTTATTTATTTCAGAGGTCATTAGTAATTCATTATTCCAAAATGCTTTTTTTTTACCTTTTGGTAATCAAATATCCTTTGATAATAATGGAGTGAGAAAAGAATTATATGACTACTGGAGTCTAAAGACTCTTGTAGACTACTCTTACTTTCTAAAGCCTCCATCATTATTCGAATTAAGAAAACATGCTTCACTTATTTTTATGTACTTTTTAAATATTCTCTAGATGACCTCGCAGAAAATAAAGATATGTTGAAAAATTCCTTAATTTTTTATCCTTTCTTTTATTCTTATTTGCGTGTTTTCACTACCTTACGTACATACTTTCCCCACAACAAGATATCTGATTCTTGTTTAAAGCCATTCAAGAAATACGAGTAAAAAATCAGTTGGAAAAGCTTGCATTCTAATTCCTCTTGAAGTTGCGAGGAAGTTCATAAGTGTTTTGTTTTTCTTTCGGTTTGAGGTTAGTTAGATGGTCTCGTATGGTTTTTCTCCTAGAAAACGAGATTTTTCATCTTAAGCAAACTGGCTGGAAAATACACGGTTAACAGACATGGTGCGCTTCCCTGGTAACTTTAGTTACTTCTGCCCAACAAAACAGCTATCTGAGGATACTTTTTTTTTTTTTTCAGGAAAAAAATATTCTTTCTTCAAAGATGCCGTGTTTTCTGTCAATTAAGCATTATTTTTAACTACTCGAGAATAATAATATTTGCTAATAAAAACACACATTTTGCTTCTTAACTTGGTTAAGCAGGGCTTATGGAACTTGATCAGCTGCATTTTGCATAACATTCCTCTGTACGCGTTTGGTCGATATCCTGATAATTGGGAACAAAGCATACATGCATTTATAACATCTATCGTTAACTGTCATATCTTCATCCTGAACTTTATCCCAACTTGAAATTTATTTGAATAATCATGTTTACTCAATGTGCCGTGCGAGAATCAAACTGCCTTAGTGCAAGGCACATTCTTCTTGTAGTTTAACGGAGGAACATCTGACAACAGCGCTGCTGCCTAACAATATGCAAACTAATAAGTGAATAACGGTGGCGTTCCACAAACATTTCATTCTAAAGGATTAGCGGTAATCCTGTGTTATTTAATGAGAATTTTATTGAAATTGTGGAAGCGAGCGACCGATCTTTATCACATAATATAAACTACTATTGGAAGCGGTATGTGTGTGTGGTCTCGAAAATTAGCAGAACTAGAATTCGTTTTTATCTAATATCGAACGGTTTTTATCTAATGCGAAATCAATTGTTTCAATTACTGCATTCAGTATTTTAAATGAACATGTAGATCAGTGATATAAGATAGAAAGCAGATTGATCAACTTCGCTAGTCCGATTGCAAATACTTCGGTTGCCCTAAGTGATACAGGGAACTGACTTATTTACATTCTTCCGCATTGTGGAATATTGAATCTACTAAATATGGAGTATGATTACTTATTTATTTTTAGTGACACGAAGTCTTCTTATTATATGCTATTTGTATAGTTGCTAAATAAAATAAAAAAAGGTGCTATACAAATGTCATCCTATTGGATGGTTGGAAGCCAATGTGAGCTAAGGATTGTTTCCATCTTTTTTTTTTTTTTTATTAATTTTATATTTTTGCTGTTTTTATATAATCCGAAAATCAAACATGGAACTTTTTCAAGACACTTCATGCTTCCAATAAGCCGGACGGTGATCTCGCACCAGGCGATGAAATTCATCTCCTATCATAATGACAATCACAAACATCTATTTCCATATTTGTTAGACAGCGTATTCTCTTCTAGTTAAACCTGAAGTCTATTCATGCATAAATCAATCAATAAATAAATAAAAGGTTTCCTGTGACCTCCTATTCAGGTTCAAGCTGTTTCGATGAATTTTAAAAATTTGGGAGGAGGACTCGTGATGAAATCCATTACTACAACACATAATGGTTATGCTACACTAATCCAGTCTCAGTAGAACGGTCCCCTCTCTCCCCGGAAACTTAGGTTTTTCATTCCACAAAATAGAGACACATCAGATATATGCGAGCCTCATCAATGCTACGCTGTCCCGCGACTGATTAATTAATTAAGAGGTGAGATAGGTAAATCCTATCTTACCTCTTAATTAATATGCTATTGCATAAAAATGTACTCAGGAGTACATTTTTATGCAACCAAGGAACAAAGCACTTAGCTTATCTGCAGAAAGTGCTTTTACTCTGAATAATTTTATATTGTCAGGCGAATGTTTTTTTGTAGCTCCTGCTGTGTAAATAAAGGTACCATTTTCTTTGAGTGTAAATAACAAATGATTTTAAACTACTTTTGTAAGTCTTTCATTTGGAAATATAACATTACTTTGTCATTTTTATTGACTTTTGTTAGCTTATTTCAGCAGTACATTACAACTACAAAATGACTTCTCCTACACACAAACAGATTCATTGGAGTTATTCAGTTAATAGTCACGGAACGATGACTTTCTTTCTTTATTTTTCTTTGTTTCAAGATATGAAGTGAAACTGCTTTAAATACATCAACATTTTTATAAAACAAAGTTTAGCAAAATAATAATAAGAAGAAGAAAAAATCCAACACTTTCTGCTCCTTTTCTTTTGCTAATGTATCAGTTTCTTTCGGTGTTGTGTGATATTGAAGTACTTAGAAAATTTAATCAGCCGTATAGAACAAGTGTTTTTCTTTCCGAAATTAAACCAGTTTTTTGCAGAAATAAATGCGAAATTTAACTGCCGCGCCGTTTTTTACAGTCATGCACTGATTTTAATCTTCAAGTAAATTGAAAAATACTGAAACTTATGAGAGTACGAGTGTTCTCTGTGAATAGCAATTAATAAAGAAATCATTCAAACGGAAGTATTTGAGAATGTCATACAGAACTAAGTTTTGAGTAAGCGCTACCTTAAAGAATAACATAATTTTTTTCACAGACAAACGAAATGCTGTCCCATGTGTTTTTGTGAAGTGTGCAACACAAGCGTGTTCTCTATTTTAAAGTACATTAAGATATTTTTTGAAGAAAGAGCTCTTTTTAAGTCTTCATTTCTTAGACTTCAATACTTAAAATTCATGCGCAACATTATTTAGCAATAAGGGTGTTCAGTTATCTCCCGCCCGTACACACATACTACATACACGGTCGTCTCTTTGTCAACTGCGAATTCCCTGGAGGCAATAAATATTTATAACAATACCGTACCATGCTGGCGTTCGATTTCAAAATCTGACTGAATAGGATGGTTAATCCTCGTCTTAATGACACGACTCCCAAACTGGTTGCGTTTTTCTCCATCTGAAGCGATCAGTAACAAAGGCGCAGCGGTGTCATTTGAGGCTGTTATACTAAATATGAAGGGAGGGATCGTTATTGTATTCTTTAGGGAAAACATAATTATACACATGAATCGGGGATGCTTATCTTACTATACCCTGTGTGACTATCTGTATTAACAAATCAAGTATATCGATGCGTCATTTACCTAGACTGGACAGTATTTTATCAGATGGAGTTTGAATATTATTAGGCCTCATACGAACTGTAATGAATACGATTCTAATAAAGAAAAATATTTAAAAAAAAACGATAAAGGCAAAATATCGTATGTTAGAAATGAAGAAAGTTGGAAGTTTGAATATGAATGCTCTTCCTATTCAAAGGGAAAAAACTGTATATATCTTTCTATAAGCAGAAATATTCATTCAGTTCAAGTGCGTTTTAAATGATGAATCTCTCTCTCTTTCTGCAATACATACAAGCTTCTTAATTCAATATTAGTGTAAAACCGAATTTAAGATGGTGCAGTCTTCGTAGCGAATCATGAATTTTGCGATTTATTACAATGATTATTCGAACAGCAGTTCTTTCCGCTAACACTGATTACTAATTTTAAAAAAATCTAATTGAGTTTTCTTAATTACTTTTTCTTCTAATTAGTCGATGTAACTCACATTCTACAGAAGTTTATTTAAGAGGCTTATTTAATCGCGAGCCGCCTATTAAATCGCTTTGTACTAATTCAAATTCTCGACCTAATGATCTCAGACAATCATAAAAAGAGTGTTCTTCGTAATAGCATTCCTGACGGCATTTATTAGCATAACGATTGAACACGAGCCTTTCTTAGTTTAATACAGTATTGCATTTTTTTTTTCTTGTTTGTAAAACTGCATTCTGGTAACTTTGTATTATTTTATCCGAAAGATGTCGGATTGAAGCCACGCTGAAAAACTGGATCAATTTTTTAGCAGATATCTCACATAACAGATCGTGTTTAAAATCCATAGGTGAATTTTTATAACAGGTATCCTCCCATGATTCCTTCTAATTCCAATGGCAAAATTGTATTATTAAATCCCACACTATTCAAAAAAATTAACCAGCTTGTTAGTTGGTGTTGTAGAAGTCCCTTTCTGGAAACCGATTTTCATCCCAAATAAACAGGCAAGAACGTGATTTGACATAATATACTGGTTTCATAACCTTATTTGCTTTCGTCGTAATTTCATGTAATCCACCGATTGTGGCAGATCGGTGTAACCACTCTTCGAGGGAATCCGGAACAGTGGTATGTAGAGAGTTGTTTGTCGAGGTCGCAATTTGCAGAGTAGATGAGGGAATTTCCGCATGTATATGACGAGGCAAAAAATTTCATTGCTGTATATTCTATGTCATTCCCAATTTCAGCTTACCTAAACCAGTCATAACGAGTTTCAGCAAAGAGAAATAGACTGCGTACTGAAACAATGCAGCATTTCCAAAGCCTACCGAATGAATTTCGCAACAAATATACACGAATTTCATTTCAAACCTTATCGAGGGCATTTCTCTCCAGTCTCATACCGTACCATCTTTTCCTAGTAAATCTAACAATTAGCAGCTTTTTAATGACTTACTCACCTCTTCTTTTTTTTTTTTTTTCATTTGCTCACTGTCATCGCTTTTATGCGGATTTGTTCGCAGAGATATTCTGTACCATTTTAGTGCTCAACACCTGAAATCTGATTTATTATTATTATTATTATTTACTGACTGGAAATCTATCTCATTCTTCCAAATTTATTTGTTTGTCGCACTTCCAGTTTCATCAGCTATTCTTCACTTTGGTTATTCTAATAATGAATTTCCTTTGTAATTTTAATGTTCAAAACACCATATTGCTACTTTTTTCTAACTTTACTGATTTAACCGATACAGATACATTGGCTATCAACAAAACTCTCACACAAATGATTCCCATGTTAACCTGACTGTTCTAACAACTCTTCATCTCTTATTCGCCGATGATTATTTAAATGTACTATGGATGTTTGGTCTCTAGGCGGTTCATATCACAACTCAGTATTGATTTCTTTCTCTCTTTAGCCATACTCCTCTCTCTCTCTCTCTCTCTCTCTCTCTCTCACACACACACACACACACACACACACACATAGCGCATTGTCAATCCAATGACGGGAATGCCAAGTGAGAAGATTATTGTAGTTTCTACTAATCATTTTTTTATTTGAATAATGTTTTCATTGTCGTTTGTTCGAACACGTGCACAAAACTCATCAGTTGTTTGAAATATAGAGACATTTATATCCCATTTAAGGGAATAGTTAGATAAGGGAAGATAATTTAAAATTATCTTCCCTTATCGATTATCCAGCATTTTCATAGAAATGTTCTCAGTGTTCTTCCTTCTTTTTTTTTTTTTTTCTGGACTAAATTATCAGCACATCTAAAACCTGATTTTCCATCCATCAGTGGCTTTAACAGGCATTTAAGTGCCCATACCCTTACAGCTATAATTGGAATTTCCAACAGTAATAAGAGGATAAGGCAGTTATCCCTATGCCCTGAAGTATTCTTGTCTGTAAATTGCGTGTGTTCTACTGACCGGTTTGTCTCTTTTGAGGAACGTAAAACCCGAGTTTCCGGGAGAAAAAAAATCTACCTCTGTATGCGACCGGCTAACTCACTTTAAGTCGAACTCCACAAGATAAACGTTCCTCACTTCTTGGACAGGAATCGAATCCAGTTTCCGACCAAAGGGCTTCGTCTATACTTACTGAGCTACGGAGGCTTGCTAAAAGGTGATTTTGAGAAGAGTAAATGCAGGCCTTACTTACACCCTGTCCAAATGGCACTAGTGCGTTACTTTCTAAAACCTTAATAATAAAGGTGATGGCGGTGACACCTTTTTTCACTTCCGCTTTCATACCCTTCCTTTTGTACTCTAATGATTCTATTGCGTCATTAATCACAGAAAAGTCGATCTTCTGTCTTACCTTCTGATTTTTGTATTTTATTATCTTTGTAAATTTCCTGTACGATGTCAAATTCACAACATTTAATGATTCTTTTCTCTTTTCGCGAGAAAGAGATTAGAAGAATCTTGTCCGCTCTGGATACCGAAATATCTCGTTGTCCAGTTCTACTGACAGTTTGTGCTTCAAAATTGACCTGTTTCACTTCTTTTTTGTTATGCTCCACCGCTCTATTGGTAATTATCCTGAATACTGGAAATTAGCTCGTATATGTACCTCTGGCAAGGCCGACACGTATTGCATCAACAAATTAATTATTGCGTAGTGCTCTCGCTTCAGTTATTTTTAAAAGTAATTAGGTAGCGATTAAAGTCAACGTCTGCACTACATGGAAGCCTCAACTAATAAATTGCCACTAGGGATTCCGGAACTGTCGAAATAGTTCTTGTATACATTTATCTTGTTTATATACTTTATATACCTTTTTTTTCCCAAACACGATGTAAGTTTCCAAGAAATTCGAGCATTTTCTGTGTCTCATGTTAATTTATGTGGTCAATCGAACTTTATCCTAAAATTTTGCAGTTAATATGGAGGCGGGGAGGGGGGGGGTGTTCAAGGGCTTTATTCTTCCGCCTGCTTTCTTTCTCCTATATATATCAACGATTATTTCCAGTGGATTCCAAATTCAATTTACTGTTTTGTTGATGGTAGTGTACTTCTGCACCTATAAATTCTGATTTCCATTCTTTAATGGTTTCTACGTAAGTTGATAACTTTAATGAAAGCAAAACTCAATCCGTAGCGCAGTCTGGAGAACGAGGTGATACAGTAGTGAACCCGAACACTCACATTCTAAAGAAAAATTTTAATTTCGCAAGAAAATTACAAAAAATAAAACTTCAACTTTAATCTAATAATTTATATGTGCTCCTATGATTCTAATGAGTTCATTAATTATTATTATGACCTTTTTCTTTACTACTAGTATTAATAAATTAAAGACTTAATTCTGTATGTTAGTCAAGTAAATATTAGTTTAATATCCAACGTTTCACTGACTGATATCTGTCAGCATTTTCAAAGGAATACACTGGTAAGCAATAGAAAGTAACAAAAACTAGGAAACTTACCGACAATTCTAAAAATTATATAAAGTTACCACTGTGCGTGATACAATGATATAATACGCGTGTCGCAAGCGAAACGTTTTATTTGTTGAGATATTTAATGTCATTTTCATGAAAGTTCATTTCTTTTTGGTTAAATGATCTGATTAGAGTTTTCCATATATCTGGTAAGATTAGGCCTTGATTCTTATTTAAGTTACCTGTTGAACGGGCGACTGTAGCAGCTTCTTTAAATGTTCTGGAATGGTAGTTGTCTTCTGTGTAGGGCATATGACTCATATCCCATTCAATATTATGGTTGGTAGAGGCAAAGTGAGAAGAAAGGCCTGATATATCTTGTCTGTTATTCCTTACATATGTTCTTTCTTTCTTGTTTCAAAACTTCTAGATGTCTGTCCGATGTAATTAATACCGCAAGAACAAGGTATGCTAAAAAACTGCAGAGTATTTATAGAAAGGATGGCTATCTTTCGGTGATCTTATAAACTTTTGAATGGTCTCAATAGGTTTGTAGGTTACTCTGATATTATATGGTTTTAGAAGAAGAGCTAATTTTCTGGATATGGCACTAACAAATGGAATTGTTATAGAGCTGATGTATTGGGTTTCATCTTGTTGTCTTTGCGGTATGTCACTAAAGAAAATCTTGTTGATGATTCTTGTAGGGTAGCCATTTAGGGATAGATCTTTGGATATTTTCATTAATTCTTCTTGTAGGTCGCCAGGGTCTGTGGTACACTGTATAGCTCTTTTTTTTTTTTTTTGAGCATATGGATAATGCATGTGCTCACCACATATCCCAGAAACTCAACATTATTAATTCTTGCGGTATTAATTACATCGGACAGACATCTAGAAGTTTTGATACAAGAAAGAAAGAACACATAGGCTATGTAAGGAATAACAGACAGGATATATGAGGCCTTTCTTCACATTTTGCCTCTACCAACCATAATATTGAATGGGATATGAGTCATATACCCTACACAGAAGACAACTACCATTCCAGAACATTTAAAGAAGCTGCTACAGTCGCCCGTTCAACAGGTAACTTAAATAAGAATCAAGGCCTAATCTTACCAGATATATGGAAAACTCTAATCAGATCATTTAACCAAAAAGAAATGAACTTTCATGAAAATGACATTAAATATCTCAACAAATAAAACGTTTCGCTTGCGACACGCGTATTATATCATTGTATCACGCACAGTGGTAACTTTATATAATTTTTAGAATTGTCGGTAAGTTTCCTAGTTTTTGTTACTTTCTATTGCTTACCAGTGTATTCCTTTGAAAATGCTGACAGATATCAGTCAGTGAAACGTTGGATATTAAACTAATATTTACTTGACTAACATACAGAATTAAGTCTTTAATTTATTAAGTTCATTAATTCTCTCGGGCATGGACTCTACCAACTTAGAACACATTTTTTCTTATTTCTGCATCTGGAAACCATACTTTTATAATGGACTGTATTAAGTTATCCTTTGTATCATAATTTAATTTTCCAAGTCTCTTTTTCACAATGGCCCATAAATTTTCTATCGGGTTAATGTCAGGTGAGTTACCTGGCCACTGAAGCAATTGGATGTTGTGATTTTTGAGAAACTCTTTCACTTTTTTTGAAGTGAGGCTTGGAGCGAGATCCTGTAGGAAAATTAATTCTTTGTCTTTCTATGTCTATAGGACTTACTCTTTTCTCCCATATTTGTATGTATTGGTCACTTTTCATCATACCATCAACAGGCAAAATGATCCTGGACTCATGTGAAAACAACTCAAGAACATCTTTTTAGCTTGGCGTTTAGAAACTTGTTGACGGTGGACGGGAGAAGTCTTCTCAGCTGCTGATTTGCCAGCATAGGGTATTCGCTCTCCTTGGAGAAAGAAATGGCTCTCATCTGAGAATATGACCTTCTTCCACTTCTCAACAGTCCAATCTTTGTACTCTTTTATCCAGTGGTGCCTCTTTTTCTGCATAACGTTCGTCAACAGTTTTTCCTATTTTTGGTTTGTGGGCAGTCCCTCCTGCTTCCAACAATCTTCGATAGACTATCATGTCAGAAACATTAATCCCACTATCTGTCAATTCTCTAAGTCTACAGCAGACAATCTTGGATTCATTTTGCTTTCCCTAACTAGTAAACGATCTTTAGTAAGTATAATTTTCCTTTTCTGTCAGCAGAAAACGTACTTGTCTCCCTAAACCTCTTTAAAATTGCATTTACAGTACCCAAACCAACACTTCCCTCATTGGCAATTTGTCTTTGAGTCATGGATGTGTGCTAAGAAAGAGTGCATATTTTTGAACGCTTTCTTGGAGATGGATCCATTTTATAGCTACGCAAAAGGAATAAAACACTACGAATGTCAGCTTGTTTACACTATTAAAAACGCACGACACTATTGATAAGCATCGTCGAGACAGTTAAAATACGCAGCACTCAACCAAAATAGTGAACTAAAACGACAACCGGAAATAGTAACAAAACCCAAACCAAAAACTTGACGAAAATTCGGCTTGTTCAGATTAATTTGTTCGCTGCTCTATTTGCTTTACCGTTGGGAAGACCTGCAGTCTTCCCAACGGTAAACATCTCCTAGAACGCGAAGATTAAGAACTTTTCAACTGTATGTGAAATAGTCATCTCCTGCATAGGCGATGGGGTTTCCCCTTTCGGAAATTCATGTTTTAATGCCGCAAAATAGGCACACTGGCTGACCATGCAGTTATAATACATGATACTATCAGTCGGCCATAATTACAACCAAACTCATTCTTTGTATCGTTTCTTTCTCAAAGAAAAAAAAAAAAATCAATCCCTGTCCTCCCGTGTAACTTTTAATAATTCCCACACCCCTAGACAATATGAGATTTCTGTTCTCCGGATAACTGCTACCTCTATATCATAAACGTATCCAAGTGTCACTTCCGCAGCATTCAAGAAATTTAGCTTTTCTCTTTCGCTCCAAATTTTACGTTACTTTTCAGTACTGTTCAGTACCTTTGAATAATTTGAATAATGTCCTCTGAATGGATTCACGATACTTGAGGATCCATAATTTTTAGATAATTGCTAATGTTTATTAACATTTTAATAATAATATGATATTGATGCGTGCACAACTTTCCTGTAAATTCATAATATTATGCAAAAAAAAAGTTGCTAACTTTCTCGAAATTTGACTTTTTCGTTATTTTTCCTTTCTGAAGTAATTCGGTTGAAACTTATTTTAAGCAGTAATTCAATCTATGTATTATTATCATGTATGAATAAAATAAAATCAAAATATGCGTTCCCTGGATTTGCTTTTCTGCTTAAATTCTTGATGTAACATGTGAAGAAAGCTGCATGAAGAAGGGAAAAATAAATGACTGTTCTTCTATCCACCATTCTCATCTGCATTTTTTACTTTTACTTCTTCAAAATGTCATCAAGCAAAACCTTTTTGATGCTTGTGTAATGCAAGTACTCGTTTCCATCCATAATGCAGTCAGGAACAACAGTCCAAGACCAATTATTCAGTACTGATAAAAGTTAATGCGTTAGTGCACGATGAATGGATCTTCGAGTCTCAGTTAATTTTTTTTTTTTTAGTGACGCATGATGACATTCATTACCGTCGTATGCTAGCAGGTATAATTTACATTTGTAACAACTTTTCATCACAGCATTTCATATTTTCTAAAGCATGTTATAGCGATGGAAAGAAGAATGTTCACGAAAAAAGTCAAGAATAATTAAGATCATACCTTATGAAGAATTTTCGATAACTTAACAGTGAATCGCGTTAAATTTTGAACACTAGATACTTCACTAACACCGTATTGTTTTCCAGCAAAAAAAAAAGTAAAAAAGTCAGCTTTGATCCATTAGTTAAACCTTCACGTAGCCAAAACTTCTATTTCTATTCTTTCAATAGTAAAAATAATAAAAAAAGTCGAATATATTAGGATTTTTTGAAATCTTCATGTAGCCGCTGATGTTAGGTGATATGAAACCAGCAAGGCTTTAATGGTGAGGAGGCTTCCACTGCACAGTATTTCAACCGGTAAACTAAAATTAATAGTTTCTTATATAATTAAAATTCATTATATTTGAAAGAGTATTAATATGAAATACCTGGATATTTTTTAAAGGAAGAATGACACAATATTTAGTACAAAACTTGATAACTAAGCCAAAAATAATCAGATTAAGAATAATGTTGAAGATGAAGAACCAATAAATTAGCATAGAAATCTATCAGAAATGAAACATGAATAAAACCAATAACAAAGACAATAAATTTATTAATTACGAACTTTAAAGATTAAGAGGTGAAGAACTAAAAACCTGTAATATACATGAAAAGACAGCCATGAATGACTATGCTCCCCTTTCTAGCTCTTTGCTTACCGCATGTTTCATAAATTATAAGGTATCAAGTGGTGGTTGGTTGGTTCGAGGTTGAGGGAGAGATGTATCTTGTTTAATTGCCATAAGGAGAGATTACATAGAGTATTTGTGTTTATCTCTAACTATAAGAACCGACTTTAGTTGTTTCTTATAACTAGAGATACAGTACCTCATATTTCGTTTAGTTTTCCTGGAAATTAATAATGGTACAACATAATCTTTTTTTCTATTTCCTGAGCGTGTTTTTTGTATTGCATGTAATATGATACAGTGGAACCTCGGTTGTCGAATTTAATTCGTTCCCGAAGGCTGTTCGGAAACCGTATTGTTCGAAAACTGAAACCATTTTCCCATAAGAATTAATGTAAAATGGAAATTTTACATTAATAAATAACAATGAAAATATATAAAAAGAATAAACACAATAAATAGATAAAATAAAAACGAAATTTTAACTTCACTTTAACTATACATACGGAGGAGAGTTGATGGCGTAAGTGGAAGGAGGTGAGTAAGGGAAGTCCCCTTCCATAAAAACATTATTTATTTATTTTTGAGTATTGTACATATCGTTGATTTCTCCATACCGAACTGCATAGCAAGATTCGAGACACGAACGCCATTTTCATGTTTAGATATGATTTCTTTTTTCACCTCTATCTTGGTTCTAACAACTTTTCTTTTCGCTTTGCTGCTATCCCTATTCCTCTGCGGCCCCATGGTGGCTTAATTAACAATAATTTATGGGGAAAAAAACACAAAGAAAATCAAGAAAACACTGCAAATTCAGGCAGGTGTCTGCACTGAACGAAGGCTGCCGCGTAACTGATGCTTTTCCGCTTTACAGTGGAGCACGTGGTTGTCGTTTGCCTGTTCTCGAACCGAAATTCTGTTCGGTAACCCGGGTGTTTTTTGTTCGGAAAATATGTTCGGGAACAGAGGCATTCGACAACCGAGGTTCCACTGTATTTCATAATGAGATGTTTGTTGATATTGCAATTGTGCTTTAGTTGGATTTTTTCATTGTGGTGGAATGTAAACAGTCTGGTAGGGGAATATTACAATCGGTAATGTTCAGTTAAATGTGACTTAAAGGAAAACGAATAGCATATCCATTGTAACAGGTACTGCATCCGCATTTGACAATTAAATTTGTAAACAACAGTGTGTCATAGTAATACATCACTTGGCGTTGTTGTGGTCCTAATTATGATAGCATGTTCAACATTCCAAAAGTGGCAGAGAACTAAAGTCACTCCTAATGGGTTCTTGAGAAATTGGTTGAACACTTCATCACTAGCAGATATGTTCGGATTGAGAAAATATTTCAAATGCTCCCCTCCAAGGACTATTGATTGACACAATGCCCTTGAGGAGGATTGATCCATCCTTTGCTCGTATGGGATTCGAGCCATGAGGACAAGGTTCATAAAATGCTTTCATGGTTCTAAAGAAACCATGGGAGAGGCGAAGTGTAAACTAGCCCTTTGCCTTTCCTCAGATTTATATAGGTTTCCCCTTTCCTCCCCCGTCCCTTAGGATGGGTTGAGCCCTCCTAATGAGGGATTAAGTATGTCTTTTATAATTGGATCCGTATGTTCACTGGCCAGTTTGCCTGTTCTGAGGGACGAAAAACGTTAGTTTCCGGGTGAAAAACCCCTCCACCTCCGTATGAGACCGGCTACCTCACCTTTAGTCGAAAGAGACCAGATGAAGGTTCCTCACATCTTAGATGGGAATCGAACCCAGGTTTTTCCGACCAAAGGACTTCGTCTATACCGACTGAGCTACGGAGGCCCATCCTACACCACTGATCTTTCAGAAGTCGCGTCCTTTTTTTTTTATACCTCTGCTTTGATTTCTTGATGTACCTTTTTTTCTTGAAACAACTGTTGGGGTCACGAAAAGCTTTCCGTTTTTATTGAATGGAAATTAAATTTCCCTGTGATTTTTTATCGCTTTCATCTTGATGTTTCTTGGACGAGAAGCCAATTCTCTGCAGAAAATAAGGATGACAGCCTCAAGTGTGTGTCAGTGCTGCTGAACACTGTCTCAACGCTCAGTGGTCATTTGCTGTTGAGATTGGCTTCCTCTTGCTGGATCTTTTATAGTATTAACATTAAATCTCTGGTCATAAAAATTATTCATGCTTTTAATTGACATCAAGATCAGGTTTAGTTTACACCTGATCTTGATGTCAACAGCGCTATGTCTCTTGTAAGAAGGATATCATTACGACCACGAGCAATGACAATCAAATTCCAGTAACCCAAGTCTGAACGTATTATTTTGACGAAACGGTATTGGTAATGATAAGGTAGCGCTCAGCCTACTTCGTCATTATGTTGTCGGATTGAGAAAAATTTATGAAACCGAATTTTTTGAGAATTTCACTTGAATTTGATTTGTTCTTACAACACTTCCTAATAAAGATGTTGCTAGAATGCTTACTCTGGCATTGAAGACAAAGTGACTTTAATGCCAGAGTAAATATTCTGGCAAGGAACTACTAAAGGTGTTTTAAGGACAAATCAAATTCAAGTGGAATTCTCAAATAATTCGGTTTTATAAATTTTTCTTAATCCGACATCATAATGACGAAGTAGGCTGAGCACCACCTTATCATTACCAATACCGTTTCATCAAAATAAGTTCAGACTTGGGTTACTGGAATTTGATTGTCATTGCTCGTGGTCGTAATGATATCCTTCTTACAAAAGACATGGCACTGTTGACGTGATTGCCATCAAGATCAGGTGTAAACTAAACCTGATCTTGATGTCAATTAAAAACATGGCGGATAACTTTTATGACCAGAGATTTAATGATTACGCAATCTTCGTTTGCTTAATCAGCGTCTGGGATTGGGGCATAGGTACTGATAATTGTGTCATGCTGATTCATGGTCAGCTTCACGAATAAAGTCAGGAGACGCTCGCTAATTCCAGGGATATTCAGATAGGTGGTTGACAAGTTAATTTTAATAGAAAAACCAATCTCGTTATGTGGAAATTATTATGTATAGTTGTCCATTGCATATTAACATAAACTAATACCGCAGATGGGTGGTCGTAACATACTAGCTCAAGTGAAAACAGCTTTCGATACTCGGCGGACGTTCCAGAATGAGTTGAAGATATCCCTAGAAAC
Organism: Typopeltis vanoorti; assembly: GCF_054136105.1. NCBI lineage: Eukaryota > Metazoa > Arthropoda > Arachnida > Uropygi > Thelyphonidae > Typopeltis > Typopeltis vanoorti. Next base: position 35,928,196 of record NC_143553.1, read on the forward strand.
TAGCACGGCTACATTAATAATCGGTTAATTAATAAAAAATAAATAGTTATTTTAAAAAAAAAAAAAAAATCGGCTAACGCCTTTTTATTCCCGTATACGGGGAGTAGGCGAGGCCATTTAGCCCTATCTAACTTTTGGAGACTGAGTGGGCAGTTCAATCTCCACTGGTACCAATCAGAGATAGATGGCCCAAGGCTATCACTAATTAAGCGGTATACAGTGAAGAGAGACGGCTCAAATGTGCCGCCATCTCGTGGTCCCTAACCCTGACACAATATATTTAATGTCTGAAATAATGTGGGTTCTACGGTCGATTTTTCTTGAGTTTACAGGACGAAAAACCCGAGTTTCCGGGAGGAAAAACCTGCTTGCCCGTGCCAGAGATCGACTAACTCGGGAACCGGTCGAAAAAAGGCTTAGAAAAATTTCCTCTAGTCGCCGACTAGACTCGAAACCAAGTCTTCCTTCGTGCGGCCAAGCGCGTGGTGTGCAAATGCCACATCCACTGAGCTACACAGTTCTGTAATTACGGTCAGAAATATTATTAAAGAAACAGTTGTAATGCAAGTTTACCAGAAATGTGTCAGTGTTTAGGCCTTCTAACTGAATTAATTAAAATCTAATTAGTGAACTGCAGAATTCTTTAGAAATTTTTTTTATTTGTGTGTGTGTGTGTGTGTTATGTTTATCAAAATTTCGTATTTCGGGTTATATGGAAATTGCCGGTACTAGATTTTAATGAAATTTACTGAGAAAGTAAGAAGAGAACTTATCCTAATAGATGTCTAAAAGGCATGTTGTTCTACGCGTCTTTATATCTTCTTCACCTAGCCAACCCATTTTCAGTCATGCATACTGGCACTGCTTGAATAAATGCCTCTCCACAGCGCATGCTATTCTTCATATTATTAGACAAATTTTTGCGAAATTGGTTTTATTTTCTAGCTTATATTACATGTGTTATTCACAGCATTTTTTAAACAATCATAATAATGAATATTTCTTCGTTAGTTTAAACGCTTTCATGATAATATGCTTACGATTAATTATCAATTTTGCAATAATTATGAATATACAGTTATTGTAATACGGCTAGCCAAAACTTGAGATCAAAATAATAAAGTCGAAGCGAATGAATTGATTCTTCGTATGATAATTTTGAGATGGATGTAATGCAGTTATTAAACCCGGCTTTACGGGCCCTGCTCTAAGTGAGGAAAAATAAAATAAATTATGCCATCCATTCGAAGAGTCCCACAGGCAGACTGGTCCTAGCAACATTAGGTTCTGCCTGCGTATACCTAGTGATAGATTATACTGTGTGCGTGTGTGTATGTGTGTGTGGGTGTGTGTGTTATGCATATCCCAATAAATATTACTAAACAGGTGATATTTCAGCACCGAAGGTCTAGTTAGAGAAAATTAAAGTTTAATTGACTGAATATTAATCCTGTTTTTACAGCTAAGCTATATGATTGTTCTTTCATGCTTCTTACATATGATTTTTTTATCATGTCACAATCCTTTATGATCTATATTTTCCCATATCTTTACACTTACCAGATATTGATTTTATATAAACATTTAATAAATTAATTCTGTCCAATTCGCTAGACGAATTTTCTAAATAAATACTGTCAACCCACACAAACAGTTAGTTTACAGCAAACGAATGATGAGACTTCACACCGATAACTAATGTGATTAAACAGTTTATTGTAAATTGGAGCAAAAAAAAAAAAGAAAGAAAAGATATTTTCGTAAAAAAGTAAACTTGCATATTAAAACCAACAACCCTCATATTTCAAAGGTATTTACTGTGAGCACAGTCGGGCACCCATTTTCGTTACTAACGCCGACTAGCCTTTTTATTGTAATAAATGTTTTGAAATGTAAAGATTATTTGATTAATTAATATTGAAAGAAAAACAACTATACTTATTAGTAAAGTTGTTTTTCTTTCAATATTAATTCGTGTATTCACTGCGAAGAATACCATAAAATCTGTTTTCATAACTGAACTCGGGAATGAACTATAAAAGTTTCGAAACCAGTATTCGGATCGAAACAGAATACTGTACTACACATTGTCGTTTATCACGGTTGCTATGCTCCTTCCAATAACAAAGCCAACAATTCATTCACATCATTAAAATATGATTTGGCTGTTCGTCTATATTAGTTTTCCAGTTAAAAAAAAAAAAGAATATAGTCTTCGATCTTTTTAAAATTCATTTTCCATTTTTGTATCTGAGAGGCAAATATAATCTTTTCTTCTGTTCGGTGTCTTTTCTCTGAGGCGCTTGCGTATTTTGATTTTTGATTTCCTTCATATGAAACATCCTCGCTTACACCTGCATTTCATGTAGTCGCACAGAACCAAAGTTCCAATTTACGAAACCGACCGAATTCCACACACACACACTTGAATCCGTGAACATTATTCGCTAGCAATATCATTAGATTGTCTTTATATGAGCAAACTTTTCTTCTAAAAGTAAATACGAAGCAGGGTTTCTGTGGATCATACTATAAGAGGATCACGAGAAGGTGATAAGCAATCTAGCAATGCAATAGTGGCAGAATTTTTGAATGCATCAGAAAAATTGCGAGCCAAAGCAATACTCCTAACACATGAGATTTCTTATGTTCGTATTTATCAGAAAATGAGCCATTTCAAGGAAAAAACTTGCCATATATATTTCGTTATAGATATATTTCGCAGCAATCGAAATAAGAGTAAGATTACTTCAGCGCACTCTATGTGCAAGTCATTTCGCTAGATTGACATTTTTGAAAGGGTTCATAAATTGTCCAGAATATGCAGCACGAATCGCGAAATTCTGATATCTTCCATACCGCAAGTTTAATTTTGAAAAAATGAATTTCCACTAAGCATATGAAATGAAATTAAATTTTGCTGTCATTTCTAGCCAAAATCTAAATTCTCTCCAGTCAAAGTAGAAATTACTTTTTTTTAAATGATACATTTTGCTCATATTGTCCCTTCACATGATCCAGTTTTCTGAAAAATTGATATTACGTGGCATGCTTCAGTGTAGAGTCAAAAACCAAATTTAATTGAATTTTGTCTGTCCAAAGTAGAGTTATTATTCTGTAATTCCAAATCATTTTGCTTATTTTTGTCCCATTCAAATACACTATCTAATAAATAATTGTCCGGACACCCCTGTTATTTGAAGTTAAGGAATATTCCAGGTTTGTTAATAACATAAAAACCGGTGTACGGATAGTAGGAAGTAGTATTTCATCGTAGCAGTTGAATACGGTTGGTATGGCAACACGACGTGAACTCAGTGACTTCGAGAGAGATGTCATCGCGGGCTGTCACATTGGTGACATGTCCATGCGTGCCACTCGCTCAACTAGAGCATCCCAAATCAACGGCTGGCGATGGGTGATCAACAAATGGCGATGCTCTGGCATCACTAGTGTAAGAAAACGCCTAGGACGGCCGCTGAAAATGACTGACAGGGACAGGAGGGTGTTAAAACGAGTGGCAAAGAAAACCGGCTACAATCGGCACATATCATTCGTGATGAGTTCCAGAGCGCCAGTAACACCATGGTGAGCACTAATACTGTACCAAACGAAATCCATTTACTGGATTTTCACGGAAGAGCAGCTGCGCACAAGCCGAACATCACAACAACGAACAAGGCGGCTCGTCTGGCCTGATGCAAAGAACCTGTGAACTAGACAATTTACCAGTGGAAAAACTAGTAGTACTCTGGAGCGATGAATCAAGGTTCATCTGTTTCCAGTCTGATGGCAGTTTATGGAGGCAGCATGGTGAACGCTTGTTACCACAGTGTGTTGTATCCAGAGTAAAGTTTGGTGGTGGAGGAGTAATGGTGTGGGGTGCATTCAGCTGGTTTGGAGTATGACCACTAGTCGTTGTCCGTGGTTCCGTGAAGGCAGCTCACTACCTTGATATTCTGGATAATCAGGTGCTTCCTACGCTGTGAAGTTTTTATGGAACGGACCCATGTTACTATCAATGCCCCATGCCACAAAGATGCAGCTGTTATGGAATGGTATGAAGAGATGGATGTTAAACGAATGCCCTGGCCTGCGCAGAGTCCTGACCTCAACCCCCATCGAACACCTGTGGGACGAATTGGAGCAGGTATTGAGGTCCAGAGCAGCACGTCCTCGATCTTCGCTGAACTCATTGCTGCTTTGATGGAGGAATGGAGACAAATTTCACCTGCTGTCTGCCGCACAGTGGTGGAAAACTCTCTCAAAGGCTGTAGGAGGTGATCAAAGCCAAAGGTGGACATATCCGATATTAGGGTTTTCCTGCTGGGATATCAATTGTAAATTGCTAAAGTGTCCGGACAATTATTGGTAGATAGTGTAGTCCGAACTTTAAACTGGAACTGAAATTAATCAACAAATGGCTGGTAAAGCATTTGTAGGCAGTTATGTCTCAGAATATGTCCAAAATATCTGATTTTTCTCTTTTTAATTTCTTTCATCAGGCTCCCGTTTACGCCTGCCATCTCTAGTACCTCTTCATTTGTCTTTTTGTCTTTCCATGATATTCTCGTAATTCTTCGCAGCATCCACATTTCAAAGGCCTCCAGTTTTTTCACACTGAGATTGGAGAGTGTCCATGTCTCTGCTCCATATAATAATGTAGACCATATGTAGCATTTGGAGATTCTAAGTCTTGTTTTCAGATTTAATTCTCTAGATGTTAGTAGATTTTTCATCCTGTTGAAAGTTGACTTCAATTTCAATCCTTTTTCCAATTTCATCTTCTGTCCTGCCATTTTCTGTGATCAAGTGTCCGAGGTATATGTATTTTTGCACCTGTTCTAATTTATTTCCTTTTATATTGATGCAAATTTTTGGTATTTTTTTTCTCTTGAAATTATCATGATTTTTGTCTTTTTAAAGTTGAAACAGGCCATACTGTTCGCTATACTTGAGGGTTTCATCTATAAGAGTTTTGAGGTCATATTTGTTTTCAGCTAGAAGAACCATGTCATCTGCATATCTTAGGTTATTAATATTTCTGCCCCCTACATTGTGGTTACTAATTTTATTAAATATTTCTTCTGTGTACAGGTTAAAGAGAATCGGAGAAAAGACACGGCCTTGTCTCACACCTTTCTGAACTGGGAATTTTTCTGAGGTCTCTCTATTTATTCTCAAAGATGCAGTCTGTTCCCAGTAAAGATTAGTTAATAGCCTAATGTCTTTTCTATCCATGCCTATATTTGAAAGGATTTCAATTAATTGTTCATGTTGGACATTGTCGAATGCCTTTTTGTAATCTATAAAGCAGAGGTACACATCTTTTTTGTTTTTCTAGATATCTTTCTATGATGGTTCTAACGTTGAAAATACCTTCTATTGTACCTACATTTTCCTAGAAGCCACTTTGTATATCATTTATTTCTATGTTTATTTTTCTTTTATTTCTTTCAAGAATAACGTATAGGAGGACTTTTGATACTTGACTGATGAGGCTGATTGTCCTGAACTCTTCACATCTTGTAGCTTTTGTTTTTTTTGGGAATTGGAACGAAAATTGAGTGATTAATATCTTTGGGTAGAAATACAGTCTCGTATATTTTATTGCATAATTTTGTTAGAAATTTCAGTCCTCCTTCATCGAGAGCCCTCAACCATTCTGCCAAGATGTTATCTATTCCTGCAGCTTTATGTGTTTTTTGTTTTCTAATGGCATTTTCAACTTCATAGAGTAAAATGGATGGTCCTTCTAAATCAGTCTGTTCAGGAATATCGTTTCTTTGTTGTTCATATAATTTCCTTGTGTATTCAATCCATCTTTCCATGATTTCTTTTTTATCCATTAGAATATGGTCTCTTGAGTCTCTAATGACACTTGCATGGTTTGCTGTATTTGTCCTGCTTGTCATTTCTCTGATCTTTTCATGCATTTCTCTGCGTCTGTGTTTTCTATCAAGGTTTTTTATATCTATACGTTTATATTTAATCCATTCCTCTTTGGCTTTCTTGCATTCTTTTTTTATTTCTTTATTCATGCTTTTATATTCAGGTTTATTCTTTAACTTTTTTCTTTGTTCCATCAACGTCAGTGTTTTTTCATTTATCTAAGGTTTATTCCTTTTCCTTTTTAATTGTGGGAGTGTATTTTTGGCTGCTTCATTGATGCTATTCTTGAATGTTTGCCAGTTCATGTTAATTTCATCAATTGGTGTTCTATTTTCTGTGTGAGTTGTGGTATCAGGCTTGTTAAGGGATTTTCTGAATTCTTTTATAAAGCAGTCTTTAACTTCTTGGTTGTTAAGTGAGTCTGAATTATAAGTTTCTCTTATGAATGGTTGGCTTGGTAGCTTAAGTTTTATTTTGATTTTTGTAATCACTGGGTTGTGGTCCGATCCTATGTCTGCTCCGATATGTTTTTGTTTGTGTTATTGCATTTCGGAATCTTTTGCTTATTATTATATAGTCAATTTGGTTTCTATAGATGTCCCCAGAGCTTTTCCAGGTATATAGTCTTCTGGGAAGATGTTTAAACAGCGTGTTGGCAATTATTAGGTCATTGGTTTCACAGAATTGAATTAATCTTTCACCTCTTTCATTTCTGATTCCAAGCCCTTGGTTTTCCATGCAAAATGAGAATTTTTCGGAGCCCACTTTTGCATTTAGGTCGCCCATCATTATAATAACATCATCTGACTTAGCACTGGAGATTGCAGTTTGGATGTCTTCATAAATTGTTCCAAATCTTCATCTGGATGATCTTGGGTTGGCGCATATGCTTGGATAATATACATGTTGAATGGTTGTGCAGTTATTTTGGCTGTTATGATTCTGTCATTTATGGGCCAATGTCCCTGTAGAGATTTTGCAATTCTATTACTTAGGACAAGCGCTACTTCATTAAGGTGTAAGCCACTGCCAGAATAGATTATAGTGTGATTTTTTCTTCTTATTATGCCTGTATCTGTCAACCTCACTTCACTGATACCTGCAATATCGGCCTTCTAATTCCTGGAGTAGTTATCTAATTTGCTTGCCTCGTAGAGTGTTCTGACTTTCCATGTTACTATTTTCAAGAGATTGCTCCTGGTTTTCAGGCAAGGTACATCTGAGAATATCCTCCCTGGAGGGTTTGGGATATTATCTTCATACACTACCTTAGTAGTTCTTGTCTTACAATTCCCGGTTTCAAGCTCTTCTTCCCTGTAGCTATAAGAGCTAATGTATGCAGGGGTCTTTCAACCACATCTCTAACTTCATATTGTGACATGGTGTGTTTCATGGTTGACAATGGATAAATACGTGATGAGGCTCCGATCTCTTCCACGACGGCTGGCCGCAAGTCCCTTAGTCAAGTGCAGCCCTCGATGTGCCGCACATCTTGCTGTCATGCCCTTGATCAGTCAGTGTTGATTCTTCTGCCATCTTGACCATTCTAGACTTCGTGCACATAAAGGATGACATTCCCTATTTACAGCATTCTTTATTGCTGATACCCACACTTAGTTTAGTCCACCGGCCGAGGCGGTTTACCGGGGTGTGGCTGCTGGTGTGCACTACCAACTTCTTGGAGCCATAAGTGAGAGTTGAGTGTATGTGAGGACCAGAGCCCGACATCCTGACCCTGAGATCAGTGGCTGACATGGATACTAAGGTGCTACCTCTCCATACACCCCATTTGCATACATACGAACAGACAAATGAAACTCATAAATGCTTAAGCATGTTGTGAAACTACTGAAAATGGTTTTAGGCGGCGGAAATAATGAATGCAACTGCGAAACGCTCTTTTTAAGGTTATGTAAGATATTAAAATTTGTAAAAGCATAGTATGTTAATATCATGGGGTGGGCTAAAGTTAAAATTCTGAAGCTGCTATGGAGACCAAACATAGAACTTTTTCAAGTCACTTCAGGTCTCTGATGAAAAGTATGGTGGGTTCACAGACTGCAAAAATCAAATGCCACCTCAAGACATTAACAGATATCAATGTCACAATGAGATTTGAATCCAAAGGTTGAAAAGTGGATACGATTTCCATTTGACGGAGGCTAGTTAGATCGCTAACACACTCGACAGGATAAAACATTAGGTCCTATAATCGCTAAGCTGTTTTATAAAGTCCGTTGTATCAATAATTGCGTTTGACATCTACGGCTTTTCTTCATGGTAATTTCAATTTTATGTTTCTTCTCTGTTGAACCCTGTGTAGCTCAGTCTGTTTTCGACAATTACTTTTGGTTGGAAAGATTGGGAGTTCGAATACCTTCTTAAAATGAAGAACTTTCATAGAGATTTTGCCACTTGAAGATGAGTTAAGCTAGTCTCATATGGTGGAAACAGGGTTTTTCATCTCCCAAAATAGCAAATCCACCAGAAGAATACTCGCAATCAACCTACATAATCCACTGCACTCAGAGCAGCTGCTTCGGCCGTAATCCCAAATAACTCCAACACCAGTCTTCTCTATTGAATAATTTCAAACCATTTTCGGTTATGAGTTTCAGGAAAACGCAACTAGTAGAAAATGATATTCTGGCTGAATATTGACTTTTCCACTTTTGAATTACAATTTAAGATTCCGCATAATCATGATTTTCAGATAACATTTCTGAAGGCGTCGCCACATGTTTTCAACCTTGCTAATAAAATTCTTTACAGTTTTGTAAATTTGTTTACTGTTCTTCATTATCTTTTTTATTATGTCCGCTCAGACAGCATAGTTCAACCAAGTGTAACAAATATCTATCAATACATATTTTCTGAATTAACTTAAAAACTTCAATTAAATCTCCTCTTTGTCTCTTGTTAACAAGTGGAAGGTAACCAGCTTATTCTGTAACTATCATGATAAAATTTGACAAAATTTGTCTACGCACTTTGCCAATTAACTCTGAATACCTTCGATTCTCTTGCAATATATCAAAAATCTGGGTAAGAAATGGTATACCATAATAACAAATAAGGAGGTTGGTCATAATCGATCTGCCCCTATTGTTTAGCAGTGCCCTGTTAATTAAATAGCTGATTTTTCTATTACTTTGTCAATATTTTACAAGCTATTACTGTTTTGGAAACCCGAATATCAGGAGGAAGTCATTCCGCAGTTTGTAATGACTGCGGAATAATTTATATAATGGATGTAGTTACTAGCAGAATTGATTTAAACTCCAAAATATAATTAAAACATGGAGATGAACGATTCTTACGATGTTGTGACAGGTCCTTTGCTGTTGTTGTTCATCATTTGTGTATTGATATGATGCAGCAAACCCCAAATGCATGCTGATTTAACTAATTTTGATACTTTTGCTTCTTTTTTGATACTTTTGTAGCTCTTTCTACAGCAGAGGATTCAGTGTTTTGTGCTGCTCCATTTTAGTTATTCATATGTGAAGAATAAAAACTTTTCTTCGCACATAAAGAATAAGATTTTGTGATATACAGTATGTATTAGGAACACGAGATAAATGTTATTTATCAGAACTATCGGTTTGATTAATTTTGAATAACTTAAAGTATGCACCCGGGACATCGTAAAGTTTTTTTTTCTTTTTTCCTTTGAATTAAAATGTATTGATATTAGTTAACGTTATTCGCAAAGCTTCAGACGATATATTTTTTTGTTGACTAGGTTTCGCCAGTCATGTTTATGTAAAATAAATAACATGCAATGAACAATTCTAAAGTATTCGCTAACATTTTGAATAAATACTGTTTGTGAATATGTTAGTTTAGATTAATTCAGGCAATTAAAACAAGCCGATTGATGTCTGTTCCTTCCCATAGTGAATGCCCAGAGATGCTGAAAGTTATTACATAAGAAAAAGACGTTTATGTGAACGTAATGGCGAATAAGAAGTTTAGATGCAGTTATTCTCATAATATCCTGCCAATTAAATGTCTGCTTGTCGTTTGTATAATTTTAGTATGGATTATAACGAAAACACATCGGTAATCGTGTTCGTAAGATCCCAAGTTCAAAGAAGGCAGTGGCTGTAATAAATGGGATATCGAAAACCTCGATTTGGTTCTTTACAATTCTCATTGATGATCGGTTGTAAAGAATGGGTGCAGTTTTTAATAAATAATAACTAGCAACTACCAGTTTTATTTATATTTATTTGGATTTTTATTTTATTTATAAGATTTTAAAAATAACAGAAAATCATTAAACACCAAAGCTAAACGAAAAAAAGAAAACTGTTTATCGACAGAAAAAAGAGCTCACCTTTGTTGTTATATCAACCCCACAAACGAAAGATTACAAAATCTGTAACATGCTGCTGTCGGTAGTAGTGTAAGAAAGACTGTTCTTCACACTGGAAGAATGAAGGAGAACGGAAAGTTTGTTCATTTTTACAAGCTTAAAGGAAAGTGGAAGAATAATGGTGGCCACTTCAGTAGACGTATGCACCTGAAAACCTATAGGAGAATAAGGCAGAAATAGAACGTCTATAAGAAATAAAGTAGGGTGGTCTCTGGGAACTTAATCTGTTAACTTGATTGTCCTCTACCGGATGGCATTAAACATATTAGGAAGATTTTTGGTGCACCACCTCCAAAAGTGAGAATAGTAGTCTAAGTTTGACCTACTTAGTAATTTCTACAGTATAAGCAGCTCAACACGTTGAGAAATAGCTTCATGAGCTCAAATTGACTTTTTTTTTAAGCTGAGGAGACCGTGAATGCAACATGTTGCATTCACGGTCCAAATGAGAATCCATTTCAGCCAAGAATGGCTGAAATGGATTCTCATTTGGACATTTGAGTGTTAGCAATTGTAAGAGAGGTTGTGAGTTCTTTGTTGCAAAAAATAAAACAGGATTACATTTTGGTAGCATTCAAGTTCACTATGTTGTCTCCCCTCTTGACTGGAAAATGACATGATCAGTATTTAAGGCATTGGTTACAAAATATCTTGAAATTTGGAATGACTGAGAACCACAGTTATTTGCGAAATGAAAAAGAGGAATGGAGTGTGCTATCAGAATAGCTTTATAGGAAGAATTTATGGATAACGAAAGGTTATTTATGTATGGGAGGAAGAGTGCTGGCCAGTGTTTCTCAACGTTTTTTGAGTCATGCCCCACCTCAAGGTCTCAAAGATCTTGATGTCCCCCCCCCCAGCATAATAGTCAGTCAAGTTCTGAAAAAGTATAATATAAATATGTATAAATATGTGCATGTAGATTTTCTAATTGCCCCACGTTGAGAAACACTGGTACTGGCGAAAGTACAGAACCTTGGGGTACGCCAACATTTGTGGGTCAAATATGAGAAGAGGAAGCCGTATCAATGAACAGAGAGGAAAACTGACGACCCAGTTGCATGGAGGGTAGACGGAGAGATGGTAGTTTAGTAAGCAGGCCCCTGTGCCCGATTTGGTCAAATGGCCTGAAAAAGGACGCTTCATAACTTATTGGCCTTTGTTGTTGAGCTGAACATGTTAAGGAGATGAGAACTCGGTTGGGTATATAACTAATTAGATAAGATTAAGTCTGTTGGATGTGAAATCTGCATGGATTCCTCTAGCTTATTTTACATTTTGCAGAAGGGAAAACTTTCCACTTATTCGTAAGACTGGTTAACTCTCATTTGAGAAGCCTTTGTGAAGGTTCCTCAATCTGCTCGGTATCCGAGCCTAGAATCTTTCCAGCTGATGGTGTCGTTATCGTTATCGCCTGACCACCCGCTTCCCAACAAGGCACGACAGGTTGCCGGTTGGTAAAATACGTGAAATGCATTTGTTGGAGGCGCCAGTGTTCGGAGGCAGAAGAATGGATATTTCTTGTAAAGCATTCATTTGCTGATGACAAAACAGTTCAAGTTCCTCGTCATGTAGGAACTGGTATATTTATAATGTGACTTACCAAAGCATTTCTGCTGTGTTCCTTCAGTATTTCTAATGAGAAAATATTTCAGTATTAAATCATATAAGTTGAGATATTTCTAATAAAGTGTGTAAGATATACCGTATATGTCGGCGTATAAGACGACTCTCAAATACTACAGAAAACCTCTTCGAAATTATGGGTCGTCTTATACGGCGAGTATAAAAAGGGAAGCTTAATTTCTTGGATGAACATTTAGGTAGTTACAATACATCGTTATATAAGAAAATAGGTAGTGTTTATAAACAAATCAGATATTATTTTTTTCTTACATAAATTTATTTATAATATTACAATAGATGTAAGTCTTAAAAAACAAATAATAATTATTAACCTCAATTTTCATGTTAATTTTCTTATCATCTGCTGAAAATAGTTCTTCAGATTCATTGTTTAAATGATCGTCATATGGATCCCAGTTCGAATCCGGTGAATTGATTTCGTTTTCGTCATCAGTGTCGCACAACAGATCATCTTCCTTACCATCCATAAAATTAGAGATACCACACTTTTTAAAAAATGATTTTATTACATTCTCTACTTTTACTTTATTCCATTCTTTGATCGCAAAATTGCACAACATATCAAGTGATGCAGCGCGCATAGATCCACCGTTTGTAAATAATTTTTCACCAGTCAACATCCAATTATTCCACTCTTCTCGCATGTGATCTTTAAATGGTTTGTTCAAGCAGATGCCTAGTGGTTGCAATATAGAAGTTAAACTACCTGCTATAATAGCAATTTTTGTGTTATTTTTTTTTCTAGAATTTTAGTATTCTCGGTTAAATGACTACGAAGCATATCCCATACTAATAAATTGCGTTTCTTCATTATACCGCCTGCGCATGTTCCACACATTATTTATCCATAATTTCACACCATTTTCGTCCATCCATCCTTTTTTGTGAAAATGTACAAAAACACCTGAAGGAAATTTTATCTTAGGTTTAGTTTTACGTTCGAAGATGATCATTGGTTTTAACTTGGTCCCATCATCCAAACATGACAACACAACCGTAAACCTTGTTTTTTCATGACCTGTACTTCGAACTAGCACACTCTTACCACCTTTAGACTGCACTGTTCTATTGCTAATCATATCAAAGCTCATAGGAGTTTCATCCATATTTCCAGTATTTGACAATGGAAATTTATGTCCTTGTCTTAACTGAATAATAAATTTATGGAAACTGGTAAGTTTGTGGTCAAGATCTGCCAGTAGTTTTTGAGCAATTTTCTATTTTTGTCTGTTCATAGAACGATTACACCATCCTGAAGTAGCTTGAAATTCTATACTTTTACGGATTCCATCTTGACCAATTTAGTGAATATGCTCTAATCATATTTCTTGTAACAAGATAACCATTCAGCCTTTGTTCGAATACCCATTGTACAACGTGATCTTCCAGTTGCGGCCATCTGGTGATCCCCGTTCTCATCGTACATTTTTTTTTAGGCAATTTTTTTTACAATATCTTCTTTCTTCCTCCATTCTCTTACCATCTTCTCGGTTATGTCAAACTTTCTTGCAGCAGCACACTTATTAGTTTGCTTTGCCATTCCAATTACCCTTATTTTAAATCGAGCTTAATACTTTCTTCGTTTTGTTGCTGGTTCCATGATTTTAAACGATAACAATTTTAATAATCCTAAAATTAAAAAAAAATGCAAAATTAAGAATTAATTAAAATTTGGGCTAATCACTTGTAATTAGGGTGATTCGCATAAATACTAAATCTATGCTATGCAGAAAAATCATGGATACACATAGATATAAAAATAACATATACAACAGCAACAATACCTAACGTTGCATTAATACAAGAAAGAAGAAATTGGGGGATTTTAGGCTTTTTTTAGGCTTTTTTCTTTTTCTTCAAGAAAGAAGAAAAAGCCTAAAATTTGGGCCTCGTCTTATACTCCGGTCGTCCTATACGCCGATATACACGGTAATTTTTCCATTAAATTTATGAAATACCATCACTTAAAAAAAAAATAGTTTATTCTTAGCGTCCATGTTTTGTCTCCTTCACCTATTTTCTGTACTGGTTTTCAAAAGTATTTAAAATAGTGTTGTTTTGCCAGTGTGCACATAATGTCAGGTGAATATAGCGACATTTCTTAATATTCAAACAGTCACTCATTCCACTTTCCGAGGAGTAGGTAACCTTTGGGTAAAGAATAGATTTTTCTTGTGGCAGATACGATGGATTGAAGACTGAGGAAAGTGGAGGAGGGTATGAATAGTAGTGAGTGTTTTGTCAGTGAATGAGAGGTATTCACGATGCTACTCAAAACGGATTTCCCATGATTAGCCTTAGAATTTCTTGGATGTACTTGAATAGTAATAAATATTATTTTAAAGTCAAATTTGGATTTTCTATAAGAGTTCTAGCGGACAATCGGCTTTTGTTATGATCTGAGAGTCGATTGACCAAAGATGTGTTTATGATTTTTGTCATTTAGATGAAGGAAACTAAGTGTACATCTTTCGTGAGTGGGATGCATAAAAAAATTTAAATATAGGTTACAATAAAGGAGTATATATTATAAAATTTGCTGAAAACTATATTATGAGAAATGTTTTTATCCCTAGTTTAAAACAATTTTTGTGGTTTCATTCATCGGTCAAGTCTGAGCATGTCTTCGATTATAACAAGCTTTTTAATTTTTATTTTGGAAAATTTCTGCCTTTATAATTGGTATCGTCAGATAAAGAAACCTCATTCGTTCAATAGCTAACCTAGTGGAAACTTCGACTCGTTTGTTTGCAAAATACGTCGGAGTTAACCAAATTTGAATCTTTCAGTTCGTTTCCTCTTGCACTGCCAGCAATTAGACAAGAGCAACATCTTCCCTTAAACTATTCTGGATCTGATGGATTTGTTTACAAGGCACGATACGGTGCGCCAGTCTTTTTCTTATTAAATGAAAGGAATGTTAACTCTGCGGCGAAATTAAAGTGCAGAAAATTTATGACAGTTGCCGGCTACTTTTTGTTTTTGCCACGACCCTTTTTTAGTGCATTAAGAATTCATAATGCTGGAGGGCATTAATGAATTATTTCATAAAGTTGCTTACGAAACGGGAGAGAGTATATAGCTGTTGTTCTATACAGGATAACGAATTGCGGAATATTTCTTACTAACACTTTTAGTAAGTAATCCACTTCGCTCGAGGGCTGCGTAGAACTTTCCAACAGAGATAGCTGACTTGTGCCGCACGCGAAACGGTGACTTGCCGTTACTTTAGCGTATGTGGATAGGCAGAATTTTTCGCCTTAGCACGCACTGTGGAAATATTGATCATAAAAAAAAAAGTATGAAATGCATTTTTGTAGGCTGATAGTGTCTTCGATGAAGCTAAAGGGTAAGTAAGAACCGTTGTCGACGGCTGTAGTCCCCTCCCCCTCAATTTGTTTATTTTTTTAACGGTTGTTTGACATATTTCCTGTTATTTTGTTTCGAATGGACGCGAACTTTCATTGAGAAGAAATACACTGGAGTTGGATAACTAATGGACTGATGCAGATATCATTTGTTTGCTGGAAATATTGTAGCATGTTTTATTTATTTATTTTTTTTATTTTTTATTTTTTTTGTATTTGTAGGCAGTTCCCACCTAGGAAGGTTGTAAACGAATAGCACATGGATGGGAAAGATCTTTTGTTTTCTCCCCCTCTTTCATATTATTTATTTATTTATTTTTTACATAATCTGAAACCATGCTCTAGAGTCAAAACTTGGAGGTTTTTCATTTCACTCGAGGCCTCCAATAAGCGACATGTAGTCTCACACCAGCGACGAAATTTCCCACCTAAAGACCAACATCCAGGAACGTAGTGGGATTCGAACTCAATAAGTTTACAGTTGAAAGCCGCTATTAATGTCTATCAAAATCCTAATTCTCTTTTAAGTTGAAATCGAATATTACTTTGCAGTTTTCTAACAAAACGTATTCGTTTATATTAAGTTAAATTCAAGAGCCGACAGATTACCGAGAAATCATGATATCCAGAGATAAACTGAAAAATAGCGTCCCCTAGACCAGTGGTTCTTAATCGGTGTTTCCCGGAACACTTGTGTTCCGCGAACTGGTTACAAGTGTTCCGCCGGTGAAAGATGCCACATGACATCTTTCACCGGCAGAATGAATTGGCTGAGTGTAATTGGCTACTCTGATTCTAACAACTGAAGACTGCTATGCGCATTGTGTGTTGTCTAATATTGTAATAGCGCACAGTCCACTTTTAATGTGTATTTAGTTTGTGGGTTGTCTAACATCGTAGCATACAATGGATAAATTTATTATTAAACGAAAACGTGATTCCGAGGCAAATATTAATGATTGGGCAAAGTAGTAATGACGTTGCTGCAAATACGTCTCATACAGAAGAGCATTATACGTCATAAAATAAGAAAAATTAATAGGAAATACTCAGACGAATATTTAAGTTGCTGTTTTACATGGACTAGTGAGGAAGAATGTCCTATTCCCCAGTGTCTTATATGCAGAGAAAAACTATCCAATAGCGAAATGATTCCTGCAAAGTTGAAACGCACTTTTATTATGAAGCACGCCAATCTTGCTTCAAAATCGAAAGATTATTTCAAGAGATTGTTGGACATGCAAATTAAACAAGTAAAATATTTTGAAAAGACTTAAAATTTCCGCTAAGGCACAACTTGCATCATGAAAGGTAGCTGAATGAATTGATGTAAAATTTGAATCTCTAGTTTCAAAAACATTACCGGCAATATTAAAACCTGTACAAAACCAAGTTGTAAATATGGTAAATTACATCAAGTCAAGATCTTTAAAAGCACGCCTTTTTAAAACACTTTGCATATCTAAGGAAGCCAAGTATGAATCTTTGCTTTTGCACACTGAAATAAGATGGTTATCCAGGGGGGGGGGGGGGTTAAGTACTATTCTGAATTTTAGAACTTAAGAATGAATTATTGGCCATTTTTCAAAATGAAGGTACAGATGCTTTTGTAAAATGTCTTCAAAATGATATTTGGTGTGTTAAAATGGCATATTTAGCCGATATTTTTAATTATTTATATAGTGTTAATACAAGTAGTATCCAAGGGAAAAATGAAAATATTTTGACATCCACTGAAAAATTGTCAGCTTTTCAGAAAAAAAAATTATCTCTTTGGAAAAACCGCATATCAGAAAGAAAAAAAAAATACAGTAGATATGTTTCCTTCGCTATAATAAAAATGTCGAGGGAATTATTTCTGTTATAACAGAACATTTAACAATATTGGAAGAAAAGATTTCAAGTTACTTTCCTTCCTTAAATACAAACAATTATGACTGGATACGAATTTGGCACAGTTAGTACATCGAGTTGTGAATTTTCGTTACAAGAAGAACAATTAGTTACCTTGTCAATGGATCGTACTCTAAAAATGAAATTCTCTGAAATGACTCTTGAGGGATTTTTGTCCAAGCCGAATACCCAGCTCTCTCCACAAGGGCACTGAAAAGTTTGTTACAGTTTTCAACATCATATTTGTGTGAGCTCGGTTTCTCAAATTAACCAATATAAAAACTAAAAACCGTGAAAAACATACTAATATAGACAAAGAGACTAGGTTAGCTATATCGCATATTAGACCTGATATTGTTGAAATCTGACAAGCTCAAGTATCTCATTTCCATTAAGTTCCATTTTTTTAAAAAAAAGGCAGGTCCATGCATATGTTTATCGTTAGATTTATGACCCTAATGCTTTTGGTGTTCGTTCCCCAAATTTTTCTTATAATCAAAAGTGTTCCGTGACTTCGAAAAGGTTAAGAACCACTGCCCTAGACCCTTGTTGTTCAACCTGTGGTCCGCAGACCGGTGCCGACCTGTGGTCCGCCAAAAATTTCTTCGTCTCTCAGAAACAACGCTCCAGCCACGTATATTAAATTTTCTAACCTCTAAGCAGCAGCAGATGGCGCATTAGCTATAAATTGTAATTTTATAACATTGGATTTAATAAATAAAATACTATCTACATTGGTTTATGTTTCTGTCTTAGACGTCAGCTGGTCCGTGAAATTTTTCTCCTATTCTCCCAGGTCCGCAGGTGTAAGAAGGTTGAAGAACGTTGCCCTACACTACACTTCAAAACTCATAATGTTAATAGGAGGTGTGTGTGTGTGTGTGGTGGTGATGGTATAGGGGAGTATCTGTTCGTTTTAGCATCCTAATACTTTGGCCCAGTGGACATCATCCATAGTGATGCATAATTGTGCTAAATCACTCATATTGCCTCAGTGGATGCCGCCAAGCAATATACAAATGACATATACTTTTATGACTGAATTTAAAGAAAATAAGGGAGCAGGAAGTTTGAGAGCCACTGATAGTTGTGTACTGAGCTTAAGATGAAACGATGCATAATTGTGCTAAATCACTCATATTGCCTCAGTGGATGCCGCCAAGCAATGTGGTGGGTGATGATACTTTCTATGGGCAATGATATCTCAAAGGAACTGGAGAATACTTTGAAATGAATTCAGTGCAAATGCAATAAAAATATCTGATGCTTTTTGGGTGGACTTTAATATAGGATCAACCAGCCAGAATTCGAAAGTGAATTAAGCAATCTAAATTGATTATTCCCCCCCCCCAAAAAAAATCAACTAGATAGATGTTACTTATAACCATTTTTTCGAATTGCTAAAACATCGATAACAAATTTGCACTAATTAAGCATAAATTATCAGTATAGAGCAGTGGTGTTCAACCTTAATTATACTACGCGAGCTATTTTTGTATAAAAAGTTATTCGGCGATCTACTCTCTTATATAGATCACGTTCCCCCAACCTGATATCTGATTACACACAAATAAACAACTAAAAAAATACACAACTAAAAACTTTATTTGTGTATTTAAAAATTTATTTATCACGTTTAATTATTTTAATACAACAAAAAAAAAAAACAAATATATTGGAATAACAGATTTATTTCTCTATTTTGGAAAACCAAAGTTAGAAAAAACAAACTCACAAGTTACAGTAAATGCTGGTTGATTAAAAAAAAAAAAGTTAATGTGAAATTTGGCATTGTTTGGACCTCGCAGTATTTTCATGGTCAAATTGATATGAAGAAGTGGCCAATCAGACAATCATTCAAATGAGCATTTGTAATTTGGTTTCTTAATTGATTTTTTCTGACGGTCATATTTGAAAAACAGGATTCTGACAAGTATGTCGATCCGAAACACGACAGAATTTTTCGCGCAATATCAGTTAATATTGGGAATTTTTCATGATTTCATTGTTTATTAATTTTAAATGTAAGCTATTCTGAATGTTTATTATCTCAAGTTCTACTTCAGCTTGGTTTATATCAAACAGCCCACTAATTTTATTTGAAATTTCTGTGATGTTCAAGTTTTCTTGAAATGGATTATTGATAAAAGATACCATCATTTCAGTTTTATTAAAATCTTTAAATCTTGAATTTATTTCTTCCTGAACTAATTCTATTTCACGAATAAATTCTTTTAAATCATAGCGAAGCATTTCTTGATTTTGTTCAAAAAATTTTAATAAATATGGGAGATGTCTAAGTTCGCGGTCATTTATATTTTTCTTTAATAAAAATTGTTGGAAAGTTTTTATTGAACTTAACATGTCAGTTAAATTTTTATCTCTAAATTTGAATTGCTTAATTTCGTACAGGAATCTGCTAAAAATGATAAGTGTAACAACCATCTTTTATCACTCAATTGTGGATAAATATCTCCTTTTTCATCAAGAAAAAAATTTATATCGTTAATTAATACAATAAATCTTTCTACAAATTGACTTCTGCTGAGCCAGCGAAAATTATTATACAACAGAAGTTCCCTATCATCATCTGCCTGCAATTTAAATAACCGCTGTTGCAGGGCTTTTTCTCGAACAGAATTTACAATTTTAAATGTAATATCGAAAACATCTATTGTGTTTAATCTTTTACTACACAGTACTTGTTGGTGAATAATACAGTGGTACGTTAAAAAACCTGGATATTTGTCATCACTTTTACATAATGAAATGAAGTCTGATTTATTACCTATCATTGCAGGAGCACCATTAGTAGTAATAGACACAAGTTTAAAAAGCGGAAGTTTGTGTTGTTTCACAAATTCATCAAATGCCGAAAAAATGCCTTCTCCCCTAGTCTTTCCCAATAATGGTATAATTTTCAAAAGTTCTTCTTTACTTGAATAATCTTGAAATACCATGCGAATAAATACCATTAACTGAGCAATATCAGTGAAGTCGTTTGATTCATCAAATTGTAATGAAATCGCAACACACTGGTGAATGTCTGACATTAACCTGTCCTGAAAACTTTTCTCCGGCAATTGGAACTCTTCCTTTCGGTAATTTGAAACCTTGTCTGCAGCCTAGAAGTAGTCTCTCTCTAGCGACGTCTCGAACCGAGAAGTTCCTTTCTGGAAGCGGAAAACTCCTCTCTCAAGCAACGTAGATCCGGGCAGTCTCTCTGACGGCGACTCTGGACCGGGCGGCCTCCTCTCTAACAGCAATTCTGGAACCGGGATCCCTTCTGCTTGCTTCAAGTCCCTTTTTATTAGGCCTGAAGTTTTTATTAGTTCCGAGACCTCGCATGAAGTTTGGCAACCCTCAAAGAATCGGTATGAGTCTTTCATCTTAAGTTTCAAGTTCGGCACGCTTTTTGTTCTCCTCCGCTTTCTTTTGATTGTAAGATGCCGGCCATCGGAAAGTTGTTTTAACTCTTTCTGACTGACTTCGGAGGTTTACACTTAGAGCCTGCAAGCCTTTCTCATACATACAAGTTTCAATAACAATCTTTCTAATGCCGTCATGTACAGCTTCGGCGACAAAAACATTTTGCCTTTGTTTTTAACACTAACATATTCTTATTAAAGCAGTATATACAGTTAGGTTCAAAAGAGTTATTTACAAAAACTTCTAATACAAACTATACCGAGACAAACAAAGTTTATTTTTTTACAATATTCACATGGGACTTAACCTAAGTAAAAAATCGATGTAAATGTGCTTTGGAATATTAATATTTAAGCTACAATCGAGTTTTTACACTTTGCTTATAATCGTATTCACTCGGCTCGCTGTTTGACTTCCACTAATCCAAATTAATTCATTTACCCGGACTTATAAGAAAATTACTGATTTGACAATTTTAATGAAAAATAAATAAACAATAGCAGTACGCTTAAAGCGAATTAAAAATAATACAAATAATGATAAATAAACTATTATGTTTTCAGTTTTAATTAAATTTGTAAGTAAGGAGGAATACACAAGAGATCGACCAAAAATCGCTCCGCGATCGACGGGTTGAACACCCCTGGTATAGATTTTAAATATCCACTTCTGCTCTCTCACAGTTGCTCGCTGTTTTGTATTATAATAGGACATGAAGATAAAAGCTACATGCATCATTTCTGTCATTTTGAAAACCATTCGACTTTCAGTTAAAAGCTTTATGTTCCTCCAGTCCTGAGTGGATTCAAGTGGTTTTGTCCATGTACAAGAAACAGCTTCTTTCTTTTACATCACGGAGGCGCTTTCAAATCGGCTGCCAGAGCTACTATTCTAGCCATCCACTGAGAAGACGTGCAATTAGCATATATTACTTAGTCAGTCCAACCCATGCATAAAAACTTTTCGTATAAAAAAAAAGGAAAAGAAATAGCCTCATCGAATCATCGGAAATGTACAAAAAAGAGTTTACAATAATATTTTATTGTTGCTTATTCGATAAGTGAAAATTTTCGACATACGTTCAACGATTTACTTTAAAAAATAATTAAAAATCTATAATGCTATTGTTTGAAGAAGATTTAATAGTAGGGAGTAAAGATTTTTGAATGCTCTGAATATTATTCAGAGCATTCAAAAATGCTCTGAATATATTATTTAAAAGTTAACTGTGGCTATTACCACAGAGTGATAAGTCAAGTTAAAGAAGAACAGAAGAACATAAAAAATGTCTTACGTCTTAACATTGTGTAGTTTATGAAGCTGCTGGTAGGAGGAAGCACAGGAAAACAAAATGATACGTTAATTAAACGGAAATTATTTCAGACAGAGGATCAGGGGAAAGGTTGAGCAACAGTGAGAGATGCTCGGGGGGGGGGGGGGAGATGGAGGAAAGTCAAGAAGGCTAGGTTTACGCAACGGCGAACCTATGATATCTCTTTCCATTCTTCTCTCCTCATGTAATTCCAGCTGTCTATTCATTTCTAAATCTGGAATGTTTTCAAATGTCATTATTTGGTGTTACGATCGAAGCTACTCTAGATATGAGGCCACTGTTTATCTGCAAATGCAAGTTTCCGAGAGGACAATTCTACCACTCCGTATGAGACTACTTTGATAGTTACTCTGACGTATTCCAAATTAACTAGCTAGAAACAATGACGCACTTTTGTTTTAATGACATCCTACCAAAAAGGAAACAAATCCTCCTCTAGAAACCAAACTCGGTAATTTTTTCAGTAATCAAATAAGGTGGATGGTGCAACTTGACGTCATTCACTGGATCACTAGAGTGTGTAGAATCGGAGGAAAGCAGCAACAACAATTGTGTGTCTTCTTTCAACAAGAACTCTTGTTTGAAGTGAATGTTTCAAAATTCGAAGCGTTGCGTAGGCGTTGATCTTTTCTTAGTGACAGTTTGTTAAGAATTATTTGGGTGCGACAACATCTTCCATGAGCCTTCGTACCCCAGTCTGTATAGACTGAGCTACGAAGGAAAGACCTGGGTTCTATTCCCGTTCATGACATGAGGAATCTTTATGTGGTCTCTTTCGACTAAAAGTGAGTTATCTCGTCTGGTACTGCGATAGAGGTTTTTTTTTTTTTTCCCCACACGAAAAACTGGTTTTTCGTCCCTCAGACACGCAAACTGGCCCCATGAACACACAGACATAAAGACGCTCCTGGAAAAATGAGTA